>NW_026800208.1:0-288773 GCF_032191835.1 Heteronotia binoei | reverse complement strand
TTTAGGGTTGGGTAAGATGTATTTTTGATATCACACTGAATGGTATACTCTTGATGGGGAAAATTTTTGGATGTTTTTCCATTCTCCATTAAAACCTATGGGAATCATTACAGTGAAAGGCAGCCCACGGCTAGGGGGATGGAGTGTCTCCTGTGCTCCGAAGGACCGAAGCAATAAAACGGTCTCCAATAATCCGGCGTTTTAAGGGTTAAGTAACCCTGAAGGGTAACTTAACCCTTAAAACGTTGGATTTCAGGAGAAAATTGGAATCCACTGCTGCGCGCATTTTTGGCACTCCCGGGAAAGGCAGCCCGTCCCTGCGGGCGTGAGGGCCCTTCTGCGACGCCCACGACCGTAGGAATGCGACGGTCTGCAAGATTCTGTCATGTTCTGGGTTGAGTAATCCTGAAAGGTTATCTTCCTGAGAGGTATACTGTCGATAGGGAAAATTTTTGGAAGTCTTTCCGTTCTCCATTATAGCCTATGGGATTCATTGGAATGGGTTAGGGTTAGGGTTAGAGTTCAGGACACACTTATGTTCGGGTGAAAATTGGGGTTTGGTTTAGGGTTGGGTAAGATGTATTTTTGATATCACACTGAATGGTATACTCTTGATGGGGAAAATTTTTGGATGTTTTTCCATTCTCCATTAAAACCTATGGGAATCATTACAGTGAAAGGCAGCCCACGGCTAGGGGGATGGAGTGTCTCCTGTGCTCCAAAGGACCGAAGCAATAAAACGGTCTCCAATAATCCGGCGTTTTAAGGGTTAAGTAACCCTGAAGGGTAACTTAACCCTTAAAACGTTGGATTTCAGGAGAAAATTGGAATCCACTGCTGCGCGCATTTTTGGCACTCCCGGGAAAGGCAGCCCGTCCCTGCGGGCGTGAGGGCCCTTCTGCGACGCCCACGACCGTAGGAATGCGACGGTCTGCAAGATTCTGTCATGTTCTGGGTTGAGTAATCCTGAAAGGTTATCTTCCTGAGAGGTATACTGTCGATAGGGAAAATTTTTGGAAGTCTTTCCGTTCTCCATTATAGCCTATGGGATTCATTGGAATGGGTTAGGGTTAGAGTTCAGGACACACTTATGTTCGTGTGAAAATTGGGGTTTGGTTTAGGGTTGGGTAAGATGTATTTTTGATATCACACTGAATGGTATACTCTTGATGGGGAAAATTTTTGGATGTTTTTCCATTCTCCATTAAAACCTATGGGAATCATCACAGTGAAAGGCAGCCCACGGCTAGGGCGATGGAGTGTCTCCTGTGCTCCGAAGGACCGAAGCAATAAAACGGTCTCCAATAATCCGGCGTTTTAAGGGTTAAGTAACCCTGAAGGGTAACTTAACCCTTAAAACGTTGGATTTCAGGAGAAAATTGGAATCCACTGCTGCGCGCATTTTTGGCACTCCCGGGAAAGGCAGCCCGTCTCTGCGGGCGTGAGGGCCCTTCTGCGACGCCCACGACCGTAGGAATGCGACGGTCTGCAAGATTCTGTCATGTTCTGGGTTGAGTAATCCTGAAAGGTTATCTTCCTGAGAGGTATACTGTCGATAGGGAAAAATTTTGGAAGTCTTTCCGTTCTCCATTATAGCCTATGGGATTCATTGGAATGGTGTTAGGGTTAGGGTTAGAGTTCAGGACACACTTATGTTCGGGTGAAAATTGGGGTTTGGTTTAGGGTTGGGTAAGATGTATTTTTGATATCACACTGAATGGTATACTCTTGATGGGGAATATTTTTGGAAGTTTTTCCATTCTCCATTAAAACCTATGGGAATTATTACAGTGAAAGGCAGCCCACGGCTAGGGGGATGGAGTGTCTCCTGTGCTCCGAAGGACCGAAGCAATAAAACGGTTTCCAATAATCCGGCGTTTTAAGGGTTAAGTAACCCTGAAGGGTAACTTAACCCTTAAAACGTTGGATTTCAGGAGAAAATTGGAATCCACTGCTGCGCGCATTTTTGGCACTCCCGGGAAAGGCAGCCCGTCCCTGCGGGCGTGAGGGCCCTTCTGCGACGCCTACGACCGTAGGAATGCGACGGTCTGCAAGATTCTGTCATGTTCTGGGTTGAGTAATCCTGAAAGGTTATCTTCCTGAGAGGTATACTGTCGATAGGGAAAATTTTTGGAAGTCTTTCCGTTCTCCATTATAGCCTATGGGATTCATTGGAATGGGTTAGGGTTAGGGTTAGAGTTCAGGACACACTTATGTTCGGGTGAAAATTGGGGTTTGGTTTAGGGTTGGGTAAGATGTATTTTGGATATCACACTGAATGGTATACTCTTGATGGGGAAAATTTTTGGATGTTTTTCCATTCTCCATTAAAACCTATGGGAATCATTACAGTGAAAGGCAGCCCACGGCTAGGGGGATGGAGTGTCTCCTGTGCTCCGAAGGACCGAAGCAATAAAACGGTCTCCAATAATCCGGCGTTTTAAGGGTTAAGGAACCCTGAAGGGTAACTTAACCCTTAAAACGTTGGATTTCAGGAGAAAATTGGAATCCACTGCTGCGCGCATTTTTGGCACTCCCGGGAAAGGCAGCCCGTCCCTGCGGGCGTGAGGGCCCTTCTGCGACGCCCACGACCGTAGGAATGCGACGGTCTGCAAGATTCTGTCATGTTCTGGGTTGAGTAATCCTGAAAGGTTATCTTCCTGAGAGGTATACTGTCGATAGGGAAAATTTTTGGAAGTCTTTCCGTTCTCCATTATAGCCTATGGGATTCATTGGAATGGGTTAGGGTTAGAGTTCAGGACACACTTATGTTCGTGTGAAAATTGGGGTTTGGTTTAGGGTTGGGTAAGATGTATTTTTGATATCACACTGAATGGTATACTCTTGATGGGGAAAATTTTTGGATGTTTTTCCATTCTCCATTAAAACCTATGGGAATCATCACGGTGAAGGGCAGCCCACGGCTAGGGCGATGGAGTGTCTCCTGTGCTCCGAAGGACCGAAGCAATAAAACGGTCTCCAATAATCCGGCGTTTTAAGGGTTAAGTAACCCTGAAGGGTAACTTAACCCTTAAAACGTTGGATTTCAGGAGAAAATTGGAATCCACTGCTGCGCGCATTTTTGGCACTCCCGGGAAAGGCAGCCCGTCTCTGCGGGCGTGAGGGCCCTTCTGCGACGCCCACGACCGTAGGAATGCGACGGTCTGCAAGATTCTGTCATGTTCTGGGTTGAGTAATCCTGAAAGGTTATCTTCCTGAGAGGTATACTGTCGATAGGGAAAAATTTTGGAAGTCTTTCCGTTCTCCATTATAGCCTATGGGATTCATTGGAATGGGTTAGGGTTAGGGTTAGAGTTCAGGACACACTTATGTTCGGGTGAAAATTGGGGTTTGGTTTAGGGTTGGGTAAGATGTATTTTTGATATCACACTGAATGATATACTCTTGATGGGGAATATTTTTGGAAGTTTTTCCATTCTCCATTAAAACCTATGGGAATCATTACAGTGAAAGGCAGCCCACGGCTAGGGGGATGGAGTGTCTCCTGTGCTCCGAAGGACCGAAGCAATAAAACGGTCTCCAATAATCCGGCGTTTTAAGGGTTAAGTAACCCTGAAGGGTAACTTAACCCTTAAAACGTTGGATTTCAGGAGAAAATTGGAATCCACTGCTGCGCGCATTTTTGGCACTCCCGGGAAAGGCAGCCCGTCCCTGCGGGCGTGAGGGCCCTTCTGCGACGCCTACGACCGTAGGAATGCGACGGTCTGCAAGATTCTGTCATGTTCTGGGTTGAGTAATCCTGAAAGGTTATCTTCCTGAGAGGTATACTGTCGATAGGGAAAATTTTTGGAAGTCTTTCCGTTCTCCATTATAGCCTATGGGATTCATTGGAATGGGTTAGGGTTAGGGTTAGAGTTCAGGACACACTTATGTTCGGGTGAAAATTGGGGTTTGGTTTAGGGTTGGGTAAGATGTATTTTGGATATCACACTGAATGGTATACTCTTGATGGGGAAAATTTTTGGATGTTTTTCCATTCTCCATTAAAACCTATGGGAATCATTACAGTGAAAGGCAGCCCACGGCTAGGGGGATGGAGTGTCTCCTGTGCTCCGAAGGACCGAAGCAATAAAACGGTCTCCAATAATCCGGCGTTTTAAGGGTTAAGGAACCCTGAAGGGTAACTTAACCCTTAAAACGTTGGATTTCAGGAGAAAATTGGAATCCACTGCTGCGCGCATTTTTGGCACTCCCGGGAAAGGCAGCCCGTCCCTGCGGGCGTGAGGGCCCTTCTGCGACGCCCACGACAGAAGGAATGCGACGGTCTGCAAAATGCTGTCATGTTCTGGGTTGAGTAATCCTGAAAGGTTATCTTCCTGAGAGGTATACTGTCGATAGGGAAAATTTTTGGAAGTCTTTCCGTTCTCCATTATAGCCTATGGGATTCATTGGAATGGGTTAGGGTTAGGGTTAGAGTTCAGGACACACTTATGTTCGGGTGAAAATTGGGGTTTGGTTTAGGGTTGGGTAAGATGTATTTTTGATATCACACTGAATGGTATACTCTTGATGGGGAAAATTTTTGGATGTTTTTCCATTCTCCATTAAAACCTATGGGAATCATCACGGTGAAAGGCAGCCCACGGCTAGGGGGATGGAGTGTCTCCTGTGCTCCGAAGGACCGAAGCAATAAAACGGTCTCCAATAATCCGGCGTTTTAAGGGTTAAGTAACCCTGAAGGGTAACTTAACCCTTAAAACGTTGGATTTCAGGAGAAAATTGGAATCCACTGCTGCGCGCATTTTTGGCACTCCCGGGAAAGGCAGCCCGTCCCTGCGGGCGCGAGGGCCCTTCTGCGACGCCCACGACCGTAGGAATGCGACGGTCTGCAAGATTCTGTCATGTTCTGGGTTGAGTAATCCTGAAAGGTTATCTTCCTGAGAGGTATACTGTCGATAGGGAAAATTTTTGGAAGTCTTTCCGTTCTCCATTATAGCCTATGGGATTCATTGGAATGGGTTAGGGTTAGAGTTCAGGACACACTTATGTTCGGGTGAAAATTGGGGTTTGGTTTAGGGTTGGGTAAGATGTATTTTTGATATCACACTGAATGGTATACTCTTGATGGGGAAAATTTTTGGATGTTTTTCCATTCTCCATTAAAACCTATGGGAATCATCACAGTGAAAGGCAGCCCACGGCTAGGGCGATGGAGTGTCTCCTGTGCTCCGAAGGACCGAAGCAATAAAACGGTCTCCAATAATCCGGCGTTTTAAGGGTTAAGTAACCCTGAAGGGTAACTTAACCCTTAAAACGTTGGATTTCAGGAGAAAATTGGAATCCACTGCTGCGCGCATTTTTGGCACTCCCGGGAAAGGCAGCCCGTCCCTGCGGCGTGAGGGCCCTTCTGCGACGCCCACGACTGTAGGAATGCGACGGTCTGCAAGATTCTGTCATGTTCTGGGTTGAGTAATCCTGAAAGGTTATCTTCCTGAGAGGTATACTGTCGATAGGGAAAATTTTTGGAAGTCTTTCCGTTCTCCATTATAGCCTATGGGATTCATTGGAATGGGTTAGGGTTAGGGTTAGAGTTCAGGACACACTTATGTTCGGGTGAAAATTGGGGTTTGGTTTAGGGTTGGGTAAGATGTATTTTTGATATCACACTGAATGGTATACTCTTGATGGGGAATATTTTTGGAAGTTTTTCCATTCTCCATTAAAACCTATGAGAATCATTACAGTGAAAGGCAGCCCACGGCTAGGGGGATGGAGTGTCTCCTGTGCTCCGAAGGACCGAAGCAATAAAACGGTTTCCAATAATCCGGCGTTTTAAGGGTTAAGTAACCCTGAAGGGTAACTTAACCCTTAAAACGTTGGATTTCAGGAGAAAATTGGAATCCACTGCTGCGCGCATTTTTGGCACTCCCGGGAAAGGCAGCCCGTCCCTGCGGGCGTGAGGGCCCTTCTGCGACGCCCACGACCGTAGGAATGCGGCGGTCTGCAAGATTCTGACATGTTCTGGGTTGAGTAATCCTGAAAGGTTATCTTCCTGAGAGGTATACTGTCGATAGGGAAAATTTTTGGAAGTCTTTCCGTTCTCCATTATAGCCTATGGGATTCATTGGAATGGGTTAGGGTTAGGGTTAGAGTTCAGGACACACTTATGTTCGGGTGAAAATTGGGGTTTGGTTTAGGGTTGGGTAAGATGTATTTTGGATATCACACTGAATGGTATACTCTTGATGGGGAAAATTTTTGGATGTTTTTCCATTCTCCATTAAAACCTATGGGAATCATTACAGTGAAAGGCAGCCCACGGCTAGGGCGATGGAGTGTCTCCTGTGCTCCGAAGGACCGAAGCAATAAAACGGTCTCCAATAATCCGGCGTTTTAAGGGTTAAGTAACCCTGAAGGGTAACTTAACCCTTAAAACGTTGGATTTCAGGAGAAAATTGGAATCCACTGCTGCGCGCATTTTTGGCACTCCCGGGAAAGGCAGCCCGTCCCTGCGGGCGTGAGGGCCCTTCTGCGACGCCCACGACCGTAGGAATGCGACGGTCTGCAAGATTCTGTCATGTTCTGGGTTGAGTAATCCTGAAAGGTTATCTTCCTGAGAGGTATACTGTCGATAGGGAAAATTTTTGGAAGTCTTTCCGTTCTCCATTATAGCCTATGGGATTCATTGGAATGGGTTAGGGTTAGGGTTAGAGTTCAGGACACACTTATGTTCGGGTGAAAATTGGGGTTTGGTTTAGGGTTGGGTAAGATGTATTTTTGATATCACACTGAATGGTATACTCTTGATGGGGAAAATTTTTGGATGTTTTTCCATTCTCCATTAAAACCTATGGGAATCATTACAGTGAAAGGCAGCCCACGGCTAGGGGGATGGAGTGTCTCCTGTGCTCCGAAGGACCGAAGCAATAAAACGGTCTCCAATAATCCGGCGTTTTAAGGGTTAAGTAACCCTGAAGGGTAACTTAACCCTTAAAACGTTGGATTTCAGGAGAAAATTGGAATCCACTGCTGCGCGCATTTTTGGCACTCCCGGGAAAGGCAGCCCGTCCCTGCGGGCGTGAGGGCCCTTCTGCGACGCCCACGACCGTAGGAATGCGACGGTCTGCAAGATTCTGTCATGTTCTGGGTTGAGTAATCCTGAAAGGTTATCTTCCTGAGAGGTATACTGTCGATAGGGAAAATTTTTGGAAGTCTTTCCGTTCTCCATTATAGCCTATGGGATTCATTGGAATGGGTTAGGGTTAGGGTTAGAGTTCAGGACACACTTATGTTCGGGTGAAAATTGGGGTTTGGTTTAGGGTTGGGTAAGATGTATTTTTGATATCACACTGAATGGTATACTCTTGATGGGGAAAATTTTTGGATGTTTTTCCATTCTCCATTAAAACCTATGGGAATCATCACAGTGAAAGGCAGCCCACGGCTAGGGCGATGGAGTGTCTCCTGTGCTCCGAAGGACCGAAGCAATAAAACGGTCTCCAATAATCCGGCGTTTTAAGGGTTAAGTAACCCTGAAGGGTAACTTAACCCTTAAAACGTTGGATTTCAGGAGAAAATTGGAATCCACTGCTGCGCGCATTTTTGGCACTCCCGGGAAAGGCAGCCCGTCCCTGCGGGCGTGAGGGCCCTTCTGCGACGCCCACGACCGTAGGAATGCGACGGTCTGCAAGATTCTGTCATGTTCTGGGTTGAGTAATCCTGAAAGGTTATCTTCCTGAGAGGTATACTGTCGATAGGGAAAATTTTTGGAAGTCTTTCCGTTCTCCATTATAGCCTATGGGATTCATTGGAATGGGTTAGGGTTAGAGTTCAGGACACACTTATGTTCGGGTGAAAATTGGGGTTTGGTTTAGGGTTGGGTAAGATGTATTTTTGATATCACACTGAATGGTATACTCTTGATGGGGAATATTTTTGGAAGTTTTTCCATTCTCCATTAAAACCTATGGGAATCATTACAGTGAAAGGCAGCCCACGGCTAGGGGGATGGAGTGTCTCCTGTGCTCCGAAGGACCGAAGCAATAAAACGGTTTCCAATAATCCGGCGTTTTAAGGGTTAAGTAACCCTGAAGGGTAACTTAACCCTTAAAACGTTGGATTTCAGGAGAAAATTGGAATCCACTGCTGCGCGCATTTTTGGCACTCCCGGGAAAGGCAGCCCGTCCCTGCGGGCGTGAGGGCCCTTCTGCGACGCCCACGACCGTAGGAATGTGACGGTCTGCAAGATTCTGTCATGTTCTGGGTTGAGTAATCCTGAAAGGTTATCTTCCTGAGAGGTATACTGTCGATAGGGAAAATTTTTGGAAGTCTTTCCGTTCTCCATTATAGCCTATGGGATTCATTGGAATGGGTTAGGGTTAGGGTTAGAGTTCAGGACACACTTATGTTCGGGTGAAAATTGGGGTTTGGTTTAGGGTTGGGTAAGATGTATTTTTGATATCACACTGAATGGTATACTCTTGATGGGGAATATTTTTGGAAGTTTTTCCATTCTCCATTAAAACCTATGGGAATCATTACAGTGAAAGGCAGCCCACGGCTAGGGGGATGGAGTGTCTCCTGTGCTCCGAAGGACCGAAGCAATAAAACGGTTTCCAATAATCCGGCGTTTTAAGGGTTAAGTAACCCTGAAGGGTAACTTAACCCTTAAAACGTTGGATTTCAGGAGAAAATTGGAATCCACTGCTGCGCGCATTTTTGGCACTCCCGGGAAAGGCAGCCCGTCCCTGCGGGCGTGAGGGCCCTTCTGCGACGCCCACGACCGTAGGAATGTGACGGTCTGCAAGATTCTGTCATGTTCTGGGTTGAGTAATCCTGAAAGGTTATCTTCCTGAGAGGTATACTGTCGATAGGGAAAATTTTTGGAAGTCTTTCCGTTCTCCATTATAGCCTATGGGATTCATTGGAATGGGTTAGGGTTAGGGTTAGAGTTCAGGACACACTTATGTTCGGGTGAAAATTGGGGTTTGGTTTAGGGTTGGGTAAGATGTATTTTGGATATCACACTGAATGGTATACTCTTGATGGGGAAAATTTTTGGATGTTTTTCCATTCTCCATTAAAACCTATGGGAATCATCACAGTGAAAGGCAGCCCACGGCTAGGGCGATGGAGTGTCTCCTGTGCTCCGAAGGACCGAAGCAATAAAACGGTCTCCAATAATCCGGCGTTTTAAGGGTTAAGTAACCCTGAAGGGTAACTTAACCCTTAAAACGTTGGATTTCAGGAGAAAATTGGAATCCACTGCTGCGCGCATTTTTGGCACTCCCGGGAAAGGCAGCCCGTCCCTGCGGGCGTGAGGGCCCTTCTGCGACGCCCACGACCGTAGGAATGCGACGGTCTGCAAGATTCTGTCATGTTCTGGGTTGAGTAATCCTGAAAGGTTATCTTCCTGAGAGGTATACTGTCGATAGGGAAAATTTTTGGAAGTCTTTCCGTTCTCCATTATAGCCTATGGGATTCATTGGAATGGGTTAGGGTTAGGGTTAGAGTTCAGGACACACTTATGTTCGGGTGAAAATTGGGGTTTGGTTTAGGGTTGGGTAAGATGTATTTTTGATATCACACTGAATGGTATACTCTTGATGGGGAATATTTTTGGAAGTTTTTCCATTCTCCATTAAAACCTATGGGAATCATTACAGTGAAAGGCAGCCCACGGCTAGGGGGATGGAGTGTCTCCTGTGCTCCGAAGGACCGAAGCAATAAAACGGTTTCCAATAATCCGGCGTTTTAAGGGTTAAGTAACCCTGAAGGGTAACTTAACCCTTAAAACGTTGGATTTCAGGAGAAAATTGGAATCCACTGCTGCGCGCATTTTTGGCACTCCCGGGAAAGGCAGCCCGTCCCTGCGGGCGTGAGGGCCCTTCTGCGACGCCCACGACCGTAGGAATGTGACGGTCTGCAAGATTCTGTCATGTTCTGGGTTGAGTAATCCTGAAAGGTTATCTTCCTGAGAGGTATACTGTCGATAGGGAAAATTTTTGGAAGTCTTTCCGTTCTCCATTATAGCCTATGGGATTCATTGGAATGGGTTAGGGTTAGGGTTAGAGTTCAGGACACACTTATGTTCGGGTGAAAATTGGGGTTTGGTTTAGGGTTGGGTAAGATGTATTTTTGATATCACACTGAATGGTATACTCTTGATGGGGAAAATTTTTGGATGTTTTTCCATTCTCCATTAAAACCTATGGGAATCATCACAGTGAAAGGCAGCCCACGGCTAGGGCGATGGAGTGTCTCCTGTGCTCCGAAGGACCGAAGCAATAAAACGGTCTCCAATAATCCGGCGTTTTAAGGGTTAAGTAACCCTGAAGGGTAACTTAACCCTTAAAACGTTGGATTTCAGGAGAAAATTGGAATCCACTGCTGCGCGCATTTTTGGCACTCCCGGGAAAGGCAGCCCGTCCCTGCGGGCGTGAGGGCCCTTCTGCGACGCCCACGACCGTAGGAATGCGACGGTCTGCAAGATTCTGTCATGTTCTGGGTTGAGTAATCCTGAAAGGTTATCTTCCTGAGAGGTATACTGTCGATAGGGAAAATTTTTGGAAGTCTTTCCGTTCTCCATTATAGCCTATGGGATTCATTGGAATGGGTTAGGGTTAGGGTTAGAGTTCAGGACACACTTATGTTCGGGTGAAAATTGGGGTTTGGTTTAGGGTTGGGTAAGATGTATTTTTGATATCACACTGAATGGTATACTCTTGATGGGGAATATTTTTGGAAGTTTTTCCATTCTCCATTAAAACCTATGGGAATCATTACAGTGAAAGGCAGCCCACGGCTAGGGGGATGGAGTGTCTCCTGTGCTCCGAAGGACCGAAGCAATAAAACGGTTTCCAATAATCCGGCGTTTTAAGGGTTAAGTAACCCTGAAGGGTAACTTAACCCTTAAAACGTTGGATTTCAGGAGAAAATTGGAATCCACTGCTGCGCGCATTTTTGGCACTCCCGGGAAAGGCAGCCTGTCCCTGCGGGCGTGAGGGCCCTTCTGCGACGCCCACGACCGTAGGAATGCGACGGTCTGCAAGATTCTGTCATGTTCTGGGTTGAGTAATCCTGAAAGGTTATCTTCCTGAGAGGTATACTGTCGATAGGGAAAATTTTTGGAAGTCTTTCCGTTCTCCATTATAGCCTATGGGATTCATTGGAATGGGTTAGGGTTAGAGTTCAGGACACACTTATGTTCGGGTGAAAATTGGGGTTTGGTTTAGGGTTGGGTAAGATGTATTTTGGATATCACACTGAATGGTATACTCTTGATGGGGAAAATTTTTGGATGTTTTTCCATTCTCCATTAAAACCTATGGGAATCATTACAGTGAAAGGCAGCCCACGGCTAGGGGGATGGAGTGTCTCCTGTGCTCCGAAGGACCGAAGCAATAAAACGGTCTCCAATTATCCGGCGTTTTAAGGGTTAAGGAACCCTGAAGGGTAACTTAACCCTTAAAACGTTGGATTTCAGGAGAAAATTGGAATCAACTGCTGCGCGCATTTTTGGCACTCCCGGGAAAGGCAGCCCGTCCCTGCGGGCGTGAGGGCCCTTCTGCGACGCCCACGACCGAAGGAATGCGACGGTCTGCAAAATGCTGTCATGTTCTGGGTTGAGTAATCCTGAAAGGTTATCTTCCTGAGAGGTATACTGTCGATAGGGAAAATTTTTGGAAGTCTTTCCGTTCTCCATTATAGCCTATGGGATTCATTGGAATGGGTTAGGGTTAGAGTTCAGGACACACTTATGTTCGGGTGAAAATTGGGGTTTGGTTTAGAGTTGGGTAAGATGTATTTTTGATATCACACTGAATGGTATACTCTTGATGGGGAAAATTTTTGGATGTTTTTCCATTCTCCATTAAAACCTATGGGAATCATCACAGTGAAAGGCAGCCCACGGCTAGGGCGATGGAGTGCCTCCTGTGCTCCGAAGGACCGAAGCAATAAAACGGTCTCCAATAATCCGGCGTTTTAAGGGTTAAGTAACCCTGAAGGGACTTAACCCTTAAAACGTTGGATTTCAGGAGAAAATTGGAATCCACTGCTGCGCGCATTTTTTGGCACTCCCGGAAAGGCAGCCCGTCCCTGCGGGCGTGAGGGCCCTTCTGCGACGCCCACGACCGAAGGAATGCGACGGTCTGCAAAATGCTGTCATGTTCTGGGTTGAGTAATCCTGAAAGGTTATCTTCCTGAGAGGTATACTGTCGATAGGGAAAATTTTTGGAAGTCTTTCCGTTCTCCATTATAGCCTATGGGATTCATTGGAATGGGTTAGGGTTTAGAGTTCAGGACACACTTATGTTCGGGTGAAAATTGGGGTTTGGTTTAGAGTTGGGTAAGATGTATTTTTGATATCACACTGAATGGTATACTCTTGATGGGGAAAATTTTTGGATGTTTTTCCATTCTCCATTAAAACCTATGGGAATCATCACAGTGAAAGGCAGCCCACGGCTAGGGCGATGGAGTGTCTCCTGTGCTCCGAAGGACCGAAGCAATAAAACGGTCTCCAATAATCCGGCGTTTTAAGGGTTAAGTAACCCTGAAGGGTAACTTAACCCTTAAAACGTTGGATTTCAGGAGAAAATTGGAATCCACTGCTGCGCGCATTTTTGGCACTCCCGGGAAGGCAGCCCGTCCTGCGGGCGTTAGGGCCCTTCTGCGACGCCCACGACCGTAGGAATGCGACGGTCTGCAAGATTCTGTCATGTTCTGGGTTGAGTAATCCTGAAAGGTTATCTTCCTGAGAGGTATACTGTCGATAGGGAAACTTTTTGGAAGTCTTTCCGTTCTCCATTATAGCCTATGGGATTCATTGAATGGGTTAGGGTTAGGGTTAGAGTTCAGGACACACTTATGTTCGGGTGAAAATTGGGGTTTGGTTTAGGGTTGGGTAAGATGTATTTTTGATATGCACACTGAATGGTATACTCTTGATGGGGAAAATTTTTGGATGTTTTTCATTCTCCATTAAAACCTATGGGAATCATCACAGTGAAAGGCAGCCCACGGCAGGGCGATGGAGTGTATCCTCCTGTGCTCCGAAGGACCCGAAGCAATAAAACGGTCTCCAATAATCCGGCGTTTTAACGGGTTAAGTAACCCTGAAGGGTAACTTAACCCTTAAAACGTTGGATTTCAGGAGAAAATTGGAATCCACTGCTGCGCGCATTTTTGGCACTCCCGGGAAAGGCAGCCCGTCCCTGCGGGCGTGAGGGCCCTTCTGCGACGCCCACGACCGTAGGAATGCGACGGTCTGCAAGATTCTGTCATGTTCTCGGTTGAGTAATCCTGAAAGGTTATCTTCCTGAGAGGTATACTGTCGATAGGGAAAATTTTTGGAAGTCTTTCCGTTCTCCATTATAGCCTATGGGATTCATTGGAATGGGTTAGGGTTAGGGTTAGAGTTCAGGACACACTTATGTTCGGGTGAAAATTGGGGTTTGGTTTAGGGTTGGGTAAGATGTATTTTTGATATCACACTGAATGGTATACTCTTGATGGGGAAAATTTTTGGATGTTTTTCCATTCTCCATTAAAACCTATGGGAATCATCACAGTGAAAGGGCAGCCCACGGCTAGGGCGATGGAGTGCCTCCTGTGCTCCGAAGGACCGAAGCAATAAAACGGTCTCCAATAATCCGGCGTTTTAAGGGTTAAGTAACCCTGAAGGGTAACTTAACCCTTAAAACGTTGGATTTCAGGAGAAAATTGGAATCCACTGCTGCGCGCATTTTTGGCACTCCCGGGAAAGGCAGCCCGTCCCTGCGGGCGCGAGGGCCCTTCTGCGACGCCACACGGACCGTAGGAATGCGACGGTCTGCAAGATTCTGTCATGTTCTGGGTTGAGTAATCCTGAAAGGTTATCTTCCTGAGAGGTATACTGTCGATAGGGAAAATTTTTGGAAGTCTTTCCGTTCTCCATTATAGCCTATGGGATTCATTGGAATGGGTTAGGGTTGGAGTTCAGGACACACTTATGTTCGGGTGAAAATTGGGGTTTGGTTTAGGGTTGGGTAAGATGTATTTTTGATATCACACTGAATGGTATACTCTTGATGGGGAAAATTTTTGGATGTTTTTCCATTCTCCATTAAAACCTATGGGAATCATCACAGTGAAAGGCAGCCCACGGCTAGGGCGATGGAGTGTCTCCTGTGCTCCGAAGGACCGAAGCAATAAAACGGTCTCCAATAATCCGGCGTTTTAAGGGTTAAGTAACCCTGAAGGGTAACTTAACCCTTAAAACGTTGGATTTCAGGAGAAAATTGGAATCCACTGCTGCGCGCATTTTTGGCACTCCCCGGGAAAGGCAGCCCGTCCCTGCGGGCGTGAGGGCCCTTCTGCGACGCCCACGACCGTAGGAATGCGACGGTCTGCAAGATTCTGTCATGTTCTGGGTTGAGTAATCCTGAAAGGTTATCTTCCTGAGAGGTATACTGTCGATAGGGAAAATTTTTGGAAGTCTTTCCGTTCTCCATTATAGCCTATGGGATTCATTGGAATGGGTTAGGGTTAGGGTTAGAGTTCAGGACACACTTATGTTCGGGTGAAAATTGGGGTTTGGTTTAGGGTTGGGTAAGATGTATTTTTGATATCACACTGAATGGTATACTCTTGATGGGGAAAATTTTTGGATGTTTTTCCATTCTCCATTAAAACCTATGGGAATCATTACAGTGAAAGGCAGCCCACGGCTAGGGGGATGGAGTGTCTCCTGTGCTCCGAAGGACCGAAGCAATAAAACGGTCTCCAATAATCCGGCGTTTTAAGGGTTAAGTAACCCTGAAGGGTAACTTAACCCTTAAAACGTTGGATTTCAGGAGAAAATTGGAATCCACTGCTGCGCGCATTTTTTGGCACTCCCGGGAAAGGCAGCCCGTCCCTGCGGGCGTGAGGGCCCTTCTGCGACGCCCCACGACCGAAGGAATGCGACGGTCTGCAAAATGCTGTCATGTTCTGGGTTGAGTAATCCTGAAAGGTTATCTTCCTGAGAGGTATACTGTCGATAGGGAAAATTTTTGGAAGTCTTTCCGTTCTCCATTATAGCCTATGGGATTCATTGGAATGGGTTAGGGTTAGGGTTAGAGTTCAGGACACACTTATGTTCGGGTGAAAATTGGGGTTTGGTTTAGGGTTGGGTAAGATGTATTTTTGATATCACACTGAATGGTATACTCTTGATGGGGAAAATTTTTGGATGTTTTTCCATTCTCCATTAAAACCTATGGGAATCATCACAGTGAAAGGCAGCCCACGGCTAGGGCGATGGAGTGTCTCCTGTGCTCCGAAGGACCGAAGCAATAAAACGGTCTCCAATAATCCGGCGTTTTAAGGGTTAAGTAACCCTGAAGGGTAACTTAACCCTTAAAACGTTGGATTTCAGGAGAAAATTGGAATCCACTGCTGCGCGCATTTTTGGCACTCCCGGGAAAGGCAGCCCGTCCCTGCGGGCGTTAGGGCCCTTCTGCGACGCCCACGACCGTAGGAATGCGACGGTCTGCAAGATTCTGTCATGTTCTGGGTTGAGTAATCCTGAAAGGTTATCTTCCTGAGAGGTATACTGTCGATAGGGAAACTTTTTGGAAGTCTTTCCGTTCTCCATTATAGCCTATGGGATTCATTGGAATGGGTTAGGGTTAGGGTTAGAGTTCAGGACACACTTATGTTCGGGTGAAAATTGGGGTTTGGTTTAGGGTTGGGTAAGATGTATTTTTGATATCACACTGAATGGTATACTCTTGATGGGGAAAATTTTTGGATGTTTTTCCATTCTCCATTAAAACCTATGGGAATCATCACAGTGAAAGGCAGCCCACGGCTAGGGCGATGGAGTGTCTCCTGTGCTCCGAAGGACCGAAGCAATAAAACGGTCTCCAATAATCCGGCGTTTTAAGGGTTAAGTAACCCTGAAGGGTAACTTAACCCTTAAAACGTTGGATTTCAGGAGAAAATTGGAATCCACTGCTGCGCGCATTTTTGGCACTCCCGGGAAAGGCAGCCCGTCCCTGCGGGCGTGAGGGCCCTTCTGCGACGCCCACGACCGTAGGAATGCGACGGTCTGCAAGATTCTGTCATGTTCTCGGGTTGAGTAATCCTGAAAGGTTATCTTCCTGAGAGGTATACTGTCGATAGGGAAAATTTTTGGAAGTCTTTCCGTTCTCCATTATAGCACTATGGGATTCATTGGAATGGGTTAGGGTTAGGGTTAGAGTTCAGGACACACTTATGTTCGGGTGAAAATTGGGGTTTGGTTTAGGGTTGGGTAAGATGTATTTTTGATATCACACTGAATGGTATACTCTTGATGGGGAATATTTTTGGAAGTTTTTCCATTCTCCATTAAAACCTATGGGAATCATTACAGTGAAAGGCAGCCCACGGCTAGGGGGATGGAGTGTCTCCTGTGCTCCGAAGGACCGAAGCAATAAAACGGTCTCCAATAATCCGGCGTTTTAAGGGTTAAGTAACCCTGAAGGGTAACTTAACCCTTAAAACGTTGGATTTCAGGAGAAAATTGGAATCCACTGCTGCGCGCATTTTTGGCACTCCCGGGAAAGGCAGCCCGTCCCTGCGGGCGCGAGGGCCCTTCTGCGACGCCCACGACCGTAGGAATGCGACGGTCTGCAAGATTCTGTCATGTTCTGGGTTGAGTAATCCTGAAAGGTTATCTTCCTGAGAGGTATACTGTCGATAGGGAAAATTTTTGGAAGTCTTTCCGTTCTCCATTATAGCCTATGGGATTCATTGGAATGGGTTAGGGTTGGAGTTCAGGACACACTTATGTTCGGGTGAAAATTGGGGTTTGGTTTAGGGTTGGGTAAGATGTATTTTTGATATCACACTGAATGGTATACTCTTGATGGGGAAAATTTTTGGATGTTTTTCCATTCTCCATTAAAACCTATGGGAATCATCACAGTGAAAGGCAGCCCACGGCTAGGGCGATGGAGTGTCTCCTGTGCTCCGAAGGACCGAAGCAATAAAACGGTCTCCAATAATCCGGCGTTTTAAGGGTTAAGTAACCCTGAAGGGTAACTTAACCCTTAAAACGTTGGATTTCAGGAGAAAATTGGAATCCACTGCTGCGCGCATTTTTGGCACTCCCGGGAAAGGCAGCCCGTCCCTGCGGGCGTGAGGGCCCTTCTGCGACGCCCACGACCGTAGGAATGCGACGGTCTGCAAGATTCTGTCATGTTCTGGGTTGAGTAATCCTGAAAGGTTATCTTCCTGAGAGGTATACTGTCGATAGGGAAAATTTTTGGAAGTCTTTCCGTTCTCCATTATAGCCTATGGGATTCATTGGAATGGGTTAGGGTTGGAGTTCAGGACACACTTATGTTCGGGTGAAAATTGGGGTTTGGTTTAGGGTTGGGTAAGATGTATTTTTGATATCACACTGAATGGTATACTCTTGATGGGGAATATTTTTGGAAGTTTTTCCATTCTCCATTAAAACCTATGGGAATCATTACAGTGAAAGGCAGCCCACGGCTAGGGGGATGGAGTGTCTCCTGTGCTCCGAAGGACCGAAGCTATAAAACGGTTTCCAATAATCCGGCGTTTTAAGGGTTAAGTAACCCTGAAGGGTAACTTAACCCTTAAAACGTTGGATTTCAGGAGAAAATTGGAATCCACTGCTGCGCGCATTTTTGGCACTCCCGGGAAAGGCAGCCCGTCCCTGCGGGCATGAGGGCCCTTCTGCGACGCCCACGACCGTAGGAATGCGACGGTCTGCAAGATTCTGTCATGTTCTGGGTTGAGTAATCCTGAAAGGTTATCTTCCTGAGAGGTATACTGTCGATAGGGAAAATTTTTGGAAGTCTTTCCGTTCTCCATTATAGCCTATGGGATTCATTGGAATGGGTTAGGGTTAGGGTTAGAGTTCAGGACACACTTATGTTCGGGTGAAAATTGGGGTTTGGTTTAGGGTTGGGTAAGATGTATTTTTGATATCACACTGAATGGTATACTCTTGATGGGGAAAATTTTTGGATGTTTTTCCATTCTCCATTAAAACCTATGGGAATCATTACAGTGAAAGGCAGCCCACGGCTAGGGGGATGGAGTGTCTCCTGTGCTCCGAAGGACCGAAGCAATAAAACGGTCTCCAATAATCCGGCGTTTTAAGGGTTAAGTAACCCTGAAGGGTAACTTAACCCTTAAAACGTTGGATTTCAGGAGAAAATTGGAATCCACTGCTGCGCGCATTTTTGGCACTCCCGGGAAAGGCAGCCCGTCCCTGCGGGCGTGAGGGCCCTTCTGCGACGCCCACGACCGAAGGAATGCGACGGTCTGCAAAATGCTGTCATGTTCTGGGTTGAGTAATCCTGAAAGGTTATCTTCCTGAGAGGTATACTGTCGATAGGGAAAATTTTTGGA
The DNA here is from genome assembly GCF_032191835.1 of Heteronotia binoei. Classification (NCBI taxonomy): domain Eukaryota; kingdom Metazoa; phylum Chordata; class Lepidosauria; order Squamata; family Gekkonidae; genus Heteronotia; species Heteronotia binoei. The sequence goes on along the minus strand of NW_026800208.1, from coordinate 270,416 downwards.
AGTCTTTCCGTTCTCCATTATAGCCTATGGGATTCATTGGAATGGGTTAGGGTTAGAGTTCAGGACACACTTATGTTCGGGTGAAAATTGGGGTTTGGTTTAGGGTTGGGTAAGATGTATTTTTGATATCACACTGAATGGTATACTCTTGATGGGGAAAATTTTTGGATGTTTTTCCATTCTCCATTAAAACCTATGGGAATCATTACAGTGAAAGGCAGCCCACGGCTAGGGCGATGGAGTGTCTCCTGTGCTCCGAAGGACCGAAGCAATAAAACGGTCTCCAATAATCCGGCGTTTTAAGGGTTAAGTAACCCTGAAGGGTAACTTAACCCTTAAAACGTTGGATTTCAGGAGAAAATTGGAATCCACTGCTGCGCGCATTTTTGGCACTCCCGGGAAAGGCAGCCCGTCCCTGCGGGCGTGAGGGCCCTTCTGCGACGCCCACGACCGAAGGAATGCGACGGTCTGCAAAATGCTGTCATGTTCTGGGTTGAGTAATCCTGAAAGGTTATCTTCCTGAGAGGTATACTGTCGATAGGGAAAATTTTTGGAAGTCTTTCCGTTCTCCATTATAGCCTATGGGATTCATTGGAATGGGTTAGGGTTAGAGTTCAGGACACACTTATGTTCGGGTGAAAATTGGGGTTTGGTTTAGGGTTGGGTAAGATGTATTTTTGATATCACACTGAATGGTATACTCTTGATGGGGAAAATTTTTGGATGTTTTTCCATTCTCCATTAAAACCTATGGGAATCATTACAGTGAAAGGCAGCCCACGGCTAGGGGGATGGAGTGTCTCCTGTGCTCCGAAGGACCGAAGCAATAAAACGGTCTCCAATAATCCGGCGTTTTAAGGGTTAAGGAACCCTGAAGGGTAACTTAACCCTTAAAACGTTGGATTTCAGGAGAAAATTGGAATCCACTGCTGCGCGCATTTTTGGCACTCCCGGGAAAGGCAGCCCGTCCCTGCGGGCGCGAGGGCCCTTCTGCGACGCCCACGACCGTAGGAATGCGACGGTCTGCAAGATTCTGTCATGTTCTGGGTTGAGTAATCCTGAAAGGTTATCTTCCTGAGAGGTATACTGTCGATAGGGAAAATTTTTGGAAGTCTTTCCGTTCTCCATTATAGCCTATGGGATTCATTGGAATGGGTTAGGGTTAGAGTTCAGGACACACTTATGTTCGGGTGAAAATTGGGGTTTGGTTTAGGGTTGGGTAAGATGTATTTTTGATATCACACTGAATGGTATACTCTTGATGGGGAAAATTTTTGGATGTTTTTCCATTCTCCATTAAAACCTATGGGAATCATCACAGTGAAAGGCAGCCCACGGCTAGGGCGATGGAGTGTCTCCTGTGCTCCGAAGGACCGAAGCAATAAAACGGTCTCCAATAATCCGGCGTTTTAAGGGTTAAGTAACCCTGAAGGGTAACTTAACCCTTAAAACGTTGGATTTCAGGAGAAAATTGGAATCCACTGCTGCGCGCATTTTTGGCACTCCCGGGAAAGGCAGCCCGTCCCTGCGGGCGTGAGGGCCCTTCTGCGACGCCCACGACCGTAGGAATGCGACGGTCTGCAAGATTCTGTCATGTTCTGGGTTGAGTAATCCTGAAAGGTTATCTTCCTGAGAGGTATACTGTCGATAGGGAAAATTTTTGGAAGTCTTTCCGTTCTCCATTATAGCCTATGGGATTCACTGGAATGGGTTAGGGTTAGGGTTAGAGTTCAGGACACACTTATGTTCGGGTGAAAATTGGGGTTTGGTTTAGGGTTGGGTAAGATGTATTTTTGATATCACACTGAATGGTATACTCTTGATGGGGAATATTTTTGGAAGTTTTTCCATTCTCCATTAAAACCTATGGGAATCATTACAGTGAAAGGCAGCCCACGGCTAGGGGGATGGAGTGTCTCCTGTGCTCCGAAGGACCGAAGCAATAAAACGGTTTCCAATAATCCGGCGTTTTAAGGGTTAAGTAACCCTGAAGGGTAACTTAACCCTTAAAACGTTGGATTTCAGGAGAAAATTGGAATCCACTGCTGCGCGCATTTTTGGCACTCCCGGGAAAGGCAGCCCGTCCCTGCGGGCGTGAGGGCCCTTCTGCGACGCCCACGACCGTAGGAATGCGACGGTCTGCAAGATTCTGTCATGTTCTGGGTTGAGTAATCCTGAAAGGTTATCTTCCTGAGAGGTATACTGTCGATAGGGAAAATTTTTGGAAGTCTTTCCGTTCTCCATTATAGCCTATGGGATTCATTGGAATGGGTTAGGGTTAGAGTTCAGGACACACTTATGTTCGGGTGAAAATTGGGGTTTGGTTTAGGGTTGGGTAAGATGTATTTTTGATATCACACTGAATGGTATACTCTTGATGGGGAAAATTTTTGGATGTTTTTCCATTCTCCATTAAAACCTATGGGAATCATTACAGTGAAAGGCAGCCCACGGCTAGGGGGATGGAGTGTCTCCTGTGCTCCGAAGGACCGAAGCAATAAAACGGTCTCCAATAATCCGGCGTTTTAAGGGTTAAGGAACCCTGAAGGGTAACTTAACCCTTAAAACGTTGGATTTCAGGAGAAAATTGGAATCCACTGCTGCGCGCATTTTTGGCACTCCCGGGAAAGGCAGCCCGTCCCTGCGGGCGTGAGGGCCCTTCTGCGACGCCCACGACCGAAGGAATGCGACGGTCTGCAAAATGCTGTCATGTTCTGGGTTGAGTAATCCTGAAAGGTTATCTTCCTGAGAGGTATACTGTCGATAGGGAAAATTTTTGGAAGTCTTTCCGTTCTCCATTATAGCCTATGGGATTCATTGGAATGGGTTAGGGTTAGAGTTCAGGACACACTTATGTTCGGGTGAAAATTGGGGTTTGGTTTAGAGTTGGGTAAGATGTATTTTTGATATCACACTGAATGGTATACTCTTGATGGGGAAAATTTTTGGATGTTTTTCCATTCTCCATTAAAACCTATGGGAATCATCACAGTGAAAGGCAGCCCACGGCTAGGGCGATGGAGTGTCTCCTGTGCTCCGAAGGACCGAAGCAATAAAACGGTCTCCAATAATCCGGCGTTTTAAGGGTTAAGTAACCCTGAAGGGTAACTTAACCCTTAAAACGTTGGATTTCAGGAGAATATTGGAATCCACTGGTGCGCGCATTTTTGGCACTCCCGGGAAAGGCAGCCCGTCCCTGCGGGCGTGAGGGCCCTTCTGCGACGCCCACGACCGTAGGAATGCGACGGTCTGCAAGATTCTGTCATGTTCTGGGTTGAGTAATCCTGAAAGGTTATCTTCCTGAGAGGTATACTGTCGATAGGGAAAATTTTTGGAAGTCTTTCCGTTCTCCATTATATCCTATGGGAATAATTGGAATGGGTTAGGGTTAGGGTTAGAGTTCAGGACACACTTATGTTCGGGTGAAAATTGGGGTTTGGTTTAGGGTTGGGTAAGATGTATTTTTGATATCACACTGAATGGTATACTCTTGATGGGGAAAATTTTTGGATGTTTTTCCATTCTCCATTAAAACCTATGGGAATCATCACAGTGAAAGGCAGCCCACGGCTAGGGCGATGGAGTGTCTCCTGTGCTCCGAAGGACCGAAGCAATAAAACGGTCTCCAATAATCCGGCGTTTTAAGGGTTAAGTAACCCTGAAGGGTAACTTAACCCTTAAAACGTTGGATTTCAGGAGAAAATTGGAATCCACTGCTGCGCGCATTTTTGGCACTCCCGGGAAAGGCAGCCCGTCCCTGCGGGCGTGAGGGCCCTTCTGCGACGCCCACGACCGTAGGAATGCGACGGTCTGCAAGATTCTGTCATGTTCTGGGTTGAGTAATCCTGAAAGGTTATCTTCCTGAGAGGTATACTGTCGATAGGGAAAATTTTTGGAAGTCTTTCCGTTCTCCATTATAGCCTATGGGATTCATTGGAATGGGTTAGGGTTAGGCTTAGAGTTCAGGACACACTTATGTTCGGGTGAAAATTGGGGTTTGGTTTAGGGTTGGGTAAGATGTATTTTTGATATCACACTGAATGGTATACTCTTGATGGGGAAAATCTTTGGATGTTTTTCCATTCTCCATTAAAACCTATGGGAATCATTACAGTGAAAGGCAGCCCACGGCTAGGGGGATGGAGTGTCTCCTGTGCTCCGAAGGACCGAAGCAATAAAACGGTCTCCAATAATCCGGCGTTTTAAGGGTTAAGTAACCCTGAAGGGTAATTTAACACTTAAAACGTTGGATTTCAGGAGAAAATTGGAATCCACTGCTGCGCGCATTTTTGGCACTCCCGGGAAAGGCAGCCCGTCCCTGCGGGCGTGAGGGCCCTTCTGCGACGCCCACGACCGTAGGAATGCGACGGTCTGCAAGATTCTGTCATGTTCTGGGTGGAGTAATCCTGAAAGGTTATCTTCCTGAGAGGTATACTGTCGATAGGGAAAATTTTTGGAAGTCTTTCCGTTCTCCATTATAGCCTATGGGATTCATTGGAATGGGTTAGGGTTAGGGTTAGAGTTCAGGACACACTTATGTTCGGGTGAAAATTGGGGTTTGGTTTAGGGTTGGGTAAGATGTATTTTTGATATCACACTGAATGGTATACTCTTGATGGGGAAAATTTTTGGATGTTTTTCCATTCTCCATTAAAACCTATGGGAATCATTACAGTGAAAGGCAGCCCACGGCTAGGGGGATGGAGTGTCTCCTGTGCTCCGAAGGACCGAAGCAATAAAACGGTCTCCAATAATCCGGCGTTTTAAGGGTTAAGTAACCCTGAAGGGTAACTTAACCCTTAAAACGTTGGATTTCAGGAGAAAATTGGAATCCACTGCTGCGCGCATTTTTGGCACTCCCGGGAAAGGCAGCCCGTCCCTGCGGGCGTGAGGGCCCTTCTGCGACGCCCACGACCGTAGGAATGCGACGGTCTGCAAGATTCTGTCATGTTCTGGGTTGAGTAATCCTGAAAGGTTATCTTCCTGAGAGGTATACTGTCGATAGGGAAAATTTTTGGAAGTCTTTCCGTTCTCCATTATAGCCTATGGGATTCATTGGAATGGGTTAGGGTTAGAGTTCAGGACACACTTATGTTCGGGTGAAAATTGGGGTTTGGTTTAGGGTTGGGTAAGATGTATTTTTGATATCACACTGAATGGTATACTCTTGATGGGGAATATTTTTGGAAGTTTTTCCATTCTCCATTAAAACCTATGGGAATCATTACAGTGAAAGGCAGCCCACGGCTAGGGGGATGAAGTGTCTCCTGTGCTCCGAAGGACCGAAGCAATAAAACGGTCTCCAATAATCCGGCGTTTTAAGGGTTAAGTAACCCTGAAGGGTAACTTAACCCTTAAAACGTTGGATTTCAGGAGAAAATTGGAATCCACTGCTGCGCGCATTTTTGGCACTCCCGGGAAAGGCAGCCCGTCCCTGCGGGCGTGAGGGCCCTTCTGCGACGCCCACGACCGTAGGAATGCGACGGTCTGCAAGATTCTGTAATGTTCTGGGTTGAGTAATCCTGAAAGGTTATCTTCCTGAGAGGTATACTGTCGATAGGGAAAATTTTTGGAAGTCTTTCCGTTCTCCATTATAGCCTATGGGATTCATTGGAATGGGTTAGGGTTAGGGTTAGAGTTCAGGACACACTTATGTTCGGGTGAAAATTGGGGTTTGGTTTAGGGTTGGGTAAGATGTATTTTTGATATCACACTGAATGGTATACTCTTGATGGGGAATATTTTTGGAAGTTTTTCCATTCTCCATTAAAACCTATGGGAATCATTACAGTGAAAGGCAGCCCACGGCTAGGGGGATGAAGTGTCTCCTGTGCTCCGAAGGACCGAAGCAATAAAACGGTCTCCAATAATCCGGCGTTTTAAGGGTTAAGTAACCCTGAAGGGTAACTTAACCCTTAAAACGTTGGATTTCAGGAGAAAATTGGAATCCACTGCTGCGCGCATTTTTGGCACTCCCGGGAAAGGCAGCCCGTCCCTGCGGGCGCGAGGGCCCTTCTGCGACGCCCACGACCGTAGGAATGCGACGGTCTGCAATATTCTATCATGTTCTGGGTTGAGTAATCCTGAAAGGTTATCTTCCTGAGAGGTATACTGTCGATAGGGAAAATTTTTGGAAGTCTTTCCGTTCTCCATTATAGCCTATGGGATTCATTGGAATGGGTTAGGGTTAGAGTTCAGGACACACTTATGTTCGGGTGAAAATTGGGGTTTGGTTTAGGGTTGGGTAAGATGTATTTTTGATATCACACTGAATGGTATACTCTTGATGGGGAAAATTTTTGGATGTTTTTCCATTCTCCATTAAAACCTATGGGAATCATCACAGTGAAAGGCAGCCCACGGCTAGGGCGATGGAGTGTCTCCTGTGCTCCGAAGGACCGAAGCAATAAAACGGTCTCCAATAATCCGGCGTTTTAAGGGTTAAGTAACCCTGAAGGGTAACTTAACCCTTAAAACGTTGGATTTCAGGAGAAAATTGGAATCCACTGCTGCGCGCATTTTTGGCACTCCCGGGAAAGGCAGCCCGTCCCTGCGGGCGCGAGGGCCCTTCTGCGACGCCCACGACCGTAGGAATGCGACGGTCTGCAAGATTCTATCATGTTCTGGGTTGAGTAATCCTGAAAGGTTATCTTCCTGAGAGGTATACTGTCGATAGGGAAAATTTTTGGAAGTCTTTCCGTTCTCCATTATAGCCTATGGGATTCATTGGAATGGGTTAGGGTTAGAGTTCAGGACACACTTATGTTCGGGTGAAAATTGGGGTTTGGTTTAGGGTTGGGTAAGATGAATTTTTGATATCACACTGAATGGTATACTCTTGATGGGGAAAATTTTTGGATGTTTTTCCATTCTCCATTAAAACCTATGGGAATCATTACAGTGAAAGGCAGCCCACGGCTAGGGGGATGGAGTGTCTCCTGTGCTCCGAAGGACCGAAGCAATAAAACGGTCTCCAATAATCCGGCGTTTTAAGGGTTAAGTAACCCTGAAGGGTAACTTAACCCTTAAAACGTTGGATTTCAGGAGAAAATTGGAATCCACTGCTGCGCGCATTTTTGGCACTCCCGGGAAAGGCAGCCCGTCCCTGCGGGCGCGAGGGCCCTTCTGCGACGCCCACGACCGTAGGAATGCGACGGTCTGCAAGATTCTATCATGTTCTGGGTTGAGTAATCCTGAAAGGTTATCTTCCTGAGAGGTATACTGTCGATAGGGAAAATTTTTGGAAGTCTTTCCGTTCTCCATTATAGCCTATGGGATTCATTGGAATGGGTTAGGGTTAGAGTTCAGGACACACTTATGTTCGGGTGAAAATTGGGGTTTGGTTTAGGGTTGGGTAAGATGTATTTTTGATATCACACTGAATGGTATACTCTTGATGGGGAAAATTTTTGGATGTTTTTCCATTCTCCATTAAAACCTATGGGAATCATTACAGTGAAAGGCAGCCCACGGCTAGGGGTATGGAGTGTCTCCTGTGCTCCGAAGGACCGAAGCAATAAAACGGTCTCCAATAATCCGGCGTTTTAAGGGTTAAGTAACCCTGAAGGGTAACTTAACCCTTAAAACGTTGGATTTCAGGAGAAAATTGGAATCCACTGCTGCGCGCATTTTTGGCACTCCCGGGAAAGGCAGCCCGTCCCTGCGGGCGTGAGGGCCCTTCTGCGACGCCCACGACCGTAGGAATGCGACGGTCTGCAAGATTCTGTAATGTTCTGGGTTGAGTAATCCTGAAAGGTTATCTTCCTGAGAGGTATACTGTCGATAGGGAAAATTTTTGGAAGTCTTTCCGTTCTCCATTATAGCCTATGGGATTCATTGGAATGGGTTAGGGTTAGAGTTCAGGACACACTTATGTTCGGGTGAAAATTGGGGTTTGGTTTAGGGTTGGGTAAGATGTATTTTTGATATCACACTGAATGGTATACTCTTGATGGGGAATATTTTTGGAAGTTTTTCCATTCTCCATTAAAACCTATGGGAATCATTACAGTGAAAGGCAGCCCACGGCTAGGGGGATGAAGTGTCTCCTGTGCTCCGAAGGACCGAAGCAATAAAACGGTCTCCAATAATCCGGCGTTTTAAGGGTTAAGTAACCCTGAAGCGTAACTTAACCCTTAAAACGTTGGATTTCAGGAGAAAATTTGAATCCACTGCTGCGCGCATTTTTGGCACTCCCGGGAAAGGCAGCCCGTCCTTGCGGGCGCGAGGGCCCTTCTGCGACGCCCACGACCGTAGGAATGCGACGGTCTGCAATATTCTATCATGTTCTGGGTTGAGTAATCCTGAAAGGTTATCTTCCTGAGAGGTATACTGTCGATAGGGAAAATTTTTGGAAGTCTTTCCGTTCTCCATTATAGCCTATGGGATTCATTGGAATGGGTTAGGGTTAGAGTTCAGGACACACTTATGTTCGGGTGAAAATTGGGGTTTGGTTTAGGGTTGGGTAAGATGTATTTTTGATATCACACCGAATGGTATACTCTTGATGGGGAAAATTTTTTGATGTTTTTCCATTCTCCATTAAAACCTATGGGAATCATCACAGTGAAAGGCAGCCCACGGCTAGGGCGATGGAGTGTCTCCTGTGCTCCGAAGGACCGAAGCAATAAAACGGTCTCCAATAATCCGGCGTTTTAAGGGTTAAGTAACCCTGAAGGGTAACTTAACCCTTAAAACGTTGGATTTCAGGAGAAAATTGGAATCCACTGCTGCGCGCATTTTTGGCACTCCCGGGAAAGGCAGCCCGTCCCTGCGGGCGTGAGGGCCCTTCTGCGACGCCCACGACCGTAGGAATGCGACGGTCTGCAAGATTCTGTCATGTTCTGGGTTGAGTAATCCTGAAAGGTTATCTTCCTGAGAGGTATACTGTCGATAGGGAAAATTTTTGGAAGTCTTTCCGTTCTCCATTATAGCCTATGGGATTCATTGGAATGGGTTAGGGTTAGAGTTCAGGACACACTTATGTTCGGGTGAAAATTGGGGTTTGGTTTAGGGTTGGGTAAGATGTATTTTTGATATCACACTGAATGGTATACTCTTGATGGGGAAAATTTTTGGATGTTTTTCCATTCTCCATTAAAACCTATGGGAATCATTACAGTGAAAGGCAGCCCACGGCTAGGGCGATGGAGTGTCTCCTGTGCTCCGAAGGACCGAAGCAATAAAACGGTCTCCAATAATCCGGCGTTTTAAGGGTTAAGGAACCCTGAAGGGTAACTTAACCCTTAAAACGTTGGATTTCAGGAGAAAATTGGAATCCACTGCTGCGCGCATTTTTGGCACTCCCGGGAAAGGCAGCCCGTCCCTGCGGGCGTGAGGGCCCTTCTGCGACGCCCACGACCGAAGGAATGCGACGGTCTGCAAAATGCTGTCATGTTCTGGGTTGAGTAATCCTGAAAGGTTATCTTCCTGAGAGGTATACTGTCGATAGGGAAAATTTTTGGAAGTCTTTCCGTTCTCCATTATAGCCTATGGGATTCATTGGAATGGGTTAGGGTTAGGGTTAGAGTTCAGGACACACTTATGTTCGGGTGAAAATTGGGGTTTGGTTTAGGGTTGGGTAAGATGTATTTTTGATATCACACTGAATGGTATACTCTTGATGGGGAAAATTTTTGGATGTTTTTCCATTCTCCATTAAAACCTATGGGAATCATCACAGTGAAAGGCAGCCCACGGCTAGGGCGATGGAGTGTCTCCTGTGCTCCGAAGGACCGAAGCAATAAAACGGTCTCCAATAATCCGGCGTTTTAAGGGTTAAGTAACCCTGAAGGGTAACTTAACCCTTAAAACGTTGGATTTCAGGAGAAAATTGGAATCCACTGCTGCGCGCATTTTTGGCACTCCCAAGAAAGGCAGCCCGTCCCTGCGGGCGCGAGGGCCCTTCTGCGACGCCCACGACCGTAGGAATGCGACGGTCTGCAAGATTCTATCATGTTCTGGGTTGAGTAATCCTGAAAGGTTATCTTCCTGAGAGGTATACTGTCGATAGGGAAAATTTTTGGAAGTCTTTCCGTTCTCCATTATAGCCTATGGGATTCATTGGAATGGGTTAGGGTTAGAGTTCAGGACACACTTATGTTCGGGTGAAAATTGGGGTTTGGTTTAGGGTTGGGTAAGATGTATTTTTGATATCACACTGAATGGTATACTCTTGATGGGGAAAATTTTTGGATGTTTTTCCATTCTCCATTAAAACCTATGGGAATCATTACAGTGAAAGGCAGCCCACGGCTAGGGGGATGGAGTGTCTCCTGTGCTCCGAAGGACCGAAGCAATAAAACGGTCTCCAATAATCCGGCGTTTTAAGGGTTAAGTAACCCTGAAGGGTAACTTAACCCTTAAAACGTTGGATTTCAGGAGAAAATTGGAATCCACTGCTGCGCGCATTTTTGGCACTCCCGGGAAAGGCAGCCCGTCCCTGCGGGCGCGAGGGCCCTTCTGCGACGCCCACGACCGTAGGAATGCGACGGTCTGCAAGATTCTGTCATGTTCTGGGTTGAGTAATCCTGAAAGGTTATCTTCCTGAGAGGTATACTGTCGATAGGGAAAATTTTTGGAAGTCTTTCCGTTCTCCATTATAGCCTATGGGATTCATTGGAATGGGTTAGGGTTAGAGTTCAGGACACACTTATGTTCGGGTGAAAATTGGGGTTTGGTTTAGGGTTGGGTAAGATGTATTTTTGATATCACACTGAATGGTATACTCTTGATGGGGAATATTTTTGGAAGTTTTTCCATTCTCCATTAAAACCTATGGGAATCATTACAGTGAAAGGCAGCCCACGGCTAGGGGGATGAAGTGTCTCCTGTGCTCCGAAGGACCGAAGCAATAAAACGGTCTCCAATAATCCGGCGTTTTAAGGGTTAAGTAACCCTGAAGCGTAACTTAACCCTTAAAACGTTGGATTTCAGGAGAAAATTGGAATCCACTGCTGCGCGCATTTTTGGCACTCCCGGGAAAGGCAGCCCGTCCCTGCGGGCGCGAGGGCCCTTCTGCGACGCCCACGACCGTAGGAATGCGACGGTCTGCAATATTCTATCATGTTCTGGGTTGAGTAATCCTGAAAGGTTATCTTCCTGAGAGGTATACTGTCGATAGGGAAAATTTTTGGAAGTCTTTCCGTTCTCCATTATAGCCTATGGGATTCATTGGAATGGGTTAGGGTTAGAGTTCAGGACACACTTATGTTCGGGTGAAAATTGGGGTTAGGTTTAGGGTTGGGTAAGATGTATTTTTGATATCACACTGAATGGTATACTCTTGATGGGGAAAATTTTTGGATGTTTTTCCATTCTCCATTAAAACCTATGGGAATCATCACAGTGAAAGGCAGCCCACGGCTAGGGCGATGGAGTGTCTCCTGTGCTCCGAAGGACCGAAGCAATAAAACGGTCTCCAATAATCCGGCGTTTTAAGGGTTAAGTAACCCTGAAGGGTAACTTAACCCTTAAAACGTTGGATTTCAGGAGAAAATTGGAATCCACTGCTGCGCGCATTTTTGGCACTCCCGGGAAAGGCAGCCCGTCCCTGCGGGCGTGAGGGCCCTTCTGCGACGCCCACGACCGTAGGAATGCGACGGTCTGCAAGATTCTGTCATGTTCTGGGTTGAGTAATCCTGAAAGGTTATCTTCCTGAGAGGTATACTGTCGATAGGGAAAATTTTTGGAAGTCTTTCCGTTCTCCATTATAGCCTATGGGATTCATTGGAATGGGTTAGGGTTAGAGTTCAGGACACACTTATGTTCGGGTGAAAATTGGGGTTTGGTTTAGGGTTGGGTAAGATGTATTTTTGATATCACACTGAATGGTATACTCTTGATGGGGAAAATTTTTGGATGTTTTTCCATTCTCCATTAAAACCTATGGGAATCATTACAGTGAAAGGCAGCCCACGGCTAGGGGGATGGAGTGTCTCCTGTGCTCCGAAGGACCGAAGCAATAAAACGGTCTCCAATAATCCGGCGTTTTAAGGGTTAAGTAACCCTGAAGGGTTACTTAACCCTTAAAACGTTGGATTTCAGGAGAAAATTGGAATCCACTGCTGCGCGCATTTTTGGCACTCCCGGGAAAGGCAGCCCGTCCCTGCGGGCGTGAGGGCCCTTCTGCGACGCCCACGACCGAAGGAATGCGACGGTCTGCAAAATGCTGTCATGTTCTGGGTTGAGTAATCCTGAAAGGTTATCTTCCTGAGAGGTATACTGTCGATAGGGAAAATTTTTGGAAGTCTTTCCGTTCTCCATTATAGCCTATGGGATTCATTGGAATGGGTTAGGGTTAGGGTTAGAGTTCAGGACACCCTTATGTTCGGGTGAAAATTGGGGTTTGGTTTAGAGTTGGGTAAGATGTATTTTTGATATCACACTGAATGGTATACTCTTGATGGGGAAAATTTTTGGATGTTTTTCCATTCTCCATTAAAACCTATGGGAATCATCACAGTGAAAGGCAGCCCACGGCTAGGGCGATGGAGTGTCTCCTGTGCTCCGAAGGACCGAAGCAATAAAACGGTCTCCAATAATCCGGCGTTTTAAGGGTTAAGTAACCCTGAAGGGTAACTTAACCCTTAAAACGTTGGATTTCAGGAGAAAATTGGAATCCACTGCTGCGCGCATTTTTGGCACTCCCGGGAAAGGCAGCCCATCCCTGCGGGCGTGAGGGCCCTTCTGCGACGCCCACGACCGTAGGAATGCGACGGTCTGCAAGATTCTGTCATGTTCTGGGTTGAGTAATCCTGAAAGGTTATCTTCCTGAGAGGTATACTGTCGATAGGGAAAATTTTTGGAAGTCTTTCCGTTCTCCATTATAGCCTATGGGATTCATTGGAATGGGTTAGGGTTAGGGTTAGAGTTCAGGACACACTTATGTTCGGGTGAAAATTGGGGTTTGGTTTAGGGTTGGGTAAGATGTATTTTTGATATCACACTGAATGGTATACTCTTGATGGGGAAAATTTTTGGATGTTTTTCCATTCTCCATTAAAACCTATGGGAATCATCACAGTGAAAGGCAGCCCACGGCTAGGGGGATGGAGTGTCTCCTGTGCTCCGAAGGACCGAAGCAATAAAACGGTCTCCAATAATCCGGCGTTTTAAGGGTTAAGGAACCCTGAAGGGTAACTTAACCCTTAAAACGTTGGATTTCAGGAGAAAATTGGAATCCACTGCTGCGCGCATTTTTGGCACTCCCGGGAAAGGCAGCCCGTCCCTGCGGGCGTGAGGGCCCTTCTGCGACGCCCACGACCGAAGGAATGCGACGGTCTGCAAAATGCTGTCATGTTCTGGGTTGAGTAATCCTGAAAGGTTATCTTCCTGAGAGGTATACTGTCGATAGGGAAAATTTTTGGAAGTCTTTCCGTTCTCCATTATAGCCTATGGGATTCATTGGAATGGGTTAGGGTTAGGGTTAGAGTTCAGGACACACTTATGTTCGGGTGAAAATTGGGGTTTGGTTTAGGGTTGGGTAAGATGTATTTTTGATATCACACTGAATGGTATACTCTTGATGGGGAAAATTTTTGGATGTTTTTCCATTCTCCATTAAAACCTATGGGAATCATCACAGTGAAAGGCAGCCCACGGCTAGGGCGATGGAGTGTCTCCTGTGCTCCGAAGGACCGAAGCAATAAAACGGTCTCCAATAATCCGGCGTTTTAAGGGTTAAGTAACCCTGAAGGGTAACTTAACCCTTAAAACGTTGGATTTCAGGAGAAAATTGGAATCCACTGCTGCGCGCATTTTTGGCACTCCCGGGAAAGGCAGCCCGTCCCTGCGGGCGTGAGGGCCCTTCTGCGACGCCCACGACCGTAGGAATGCGACGGTCTGCAAGATTCTGTCATGTTCTGGGTTGAGTAATCCTGAAAGGTTATCTTCCTGAGAGGTATACTGTCGATAGGGAAAATTTTTGGAAGTCTTTCCGTTCTCCATTATAGCCTATGGGATTCATTGGAATGGGTTAGGGTTAGGGTTAGAGTTCAGGACACACTTATGTTCGGGTGAAAATTGGGGTTTGGTTTAGGGTTGGGTAAGATGTATTTTTGATATCACACTGAATGGTATACTCTTGATGGGGAAAATTTTTGGATGTTTTTCCATTCTCCATTAAAACCTATGGGAATCATCACAGTGAAAGGCAGCCCACGGCTAGGGCGATGGAGTGTCTCCTGTGCTCCGAAGGACCGAAGCAATAAAACGGTCTCCAATAATCCGGCGTTTTAAGGGTTAAGTAACCCTGAAGGGTAACTTAACCCTTAAAACGTTGGATTTCAGGAGAAAATTGGAATCCACTGCTGCGCGCATTTTTGGCACTCCCGGGAAAGGCAGCCCATCCCTGCGGGCGTGAGGGCCCTTCTGCGACGCCCACGACCGTAGGAATGCGACGGTCTGCAAGATTCTGTCATGTTCTGGGTTGAGTAATCCTGAAAGGTTATCTTCCTGAGAGGTATACTGTCGATAGGGAAAATTTTTGGAAGTCTTTCCGTTCTCCATTATAGCCTATGGGATTCATTGGAATGGGTTAGGGTTAGGGTTAGAGTTCAGGACACACTTATGTTCGGGTGAAAATTGGGGTTTGGTTTAGGGTTGGGTAAGATGTATTTTTGATATCACACTGAATGGTATACTCTTGATGGGGAAAATTTTTGGATGTTTTTCCATTCTCCATTAAAACCTATGGGAATCATTACAGTGAAAGGCAGCCCACGGCTAGGGGGATGGAGTGTCTCCTGTGCTCCGAAGGACCGAAGCAATAAAACGGTCTCCAATAATCCGGCGTTTTAAGGGTTAAGTAACCCTGAAGGGTAACTTAACCCTTAAAACGTTGGATTTCAGGAGAAAATTGGAATCCACTGCTGCGCGCATTTTTGGCACTCCCGGGAAAGGCAGCCCGTCCCTGCGGGCGTGAGGGCCCTTCTGCGACGCCCACGACCGAAGGAATGCGACGGTCTGCAAAATGCTGTCATGTTCTGGGTTGAGTAATCCTGAAAGGTTATCTTCCTGAGAGGTATACTGTCGATAGGGAAAATTTTTGGAAGTCTTTCCGTTCTCCATTATAGCCTATGGGATTCATTGGAATGGGTTAGGGTTAGGGTTAGAGTTCAGGACACACTTATGTTCGGGTGAAAATTGGGGTTTGGTTTAGAGTTGGGTAAGATGTATTTTTGATATCACACTGAATGGTATACTCTTGATGGGGAAAATTTTTGGATGTTTTTCCATTCTCCATTAAAACCTATGGGAATCATCACAGTGAAAGGCAGCCCACGGCTAGGGCGATGGAGTGTCTCCTGTGCTCCGAAGGACCGAAGCAATAAAACGGTCTCCAATAATCCGGCGTTTTAAGGGTTAAGTAACCCTGAAGGGTAACTTAACCCTTAAAACGTTGGATTTCAGGAGAAAATTGGAATCCACTGCTGCGCGCATTTTTGGCACTCCCGGGAAAGGCAGCCCGTCCCTGCGGGCGTGAGGGCCCTTCTGCGACGCCCACAACCGTAGGAATGCGACGGTCTGCAAGATTCTGTCATGTTCTGGGTTGAGTAATCCTGAAAGGTTATCTTCCTGAGAGGTATACTGTCGATAGGGAAAATTTTTGGAAGTCTTTCCGTTCTCCATTATAGCCTATGGGATTCATTGGAATGGGTTAGGGTTAGGGTTAGAGTTCAGGACACACTTATGTTCGGGTGAAAATTGGGGTTTGGTTTAGGGTTGGGTAAGATGTATTTTTGATATCACACTGAATGGTATACTCTTGATGGGGAAAATTTTTGGATGTTTTTCCATTCTCCATTAAAACCTATGGGAATCATCACAGTGAAAGGCAGCCCACGGCTAGGGGGATGGAGTGTCTCCTGTGCTCCGAAGGACCGAAGCAATAAAACGGTCTCCAATAATCCGGCGTTTTAAGGGTTAAGGAACCCTGAAGGGTAACTTAACCCTTAAAACGTTGGATTTCAGGAGAAAATTGGAATCCACTGCTGCGCGCATTTTTGGCACTCCCGGGAAAGGCAGCCCGTCCCTGCGGGCGTGAGGGCCCTTCTGCGACGCCCACGACCGAAGGAATGCGACGGTCTGCAAAATGCTGTCATGTTCTGGGTTGAGTAATCCTGAAAGGTTATCTTCCTGAGAGGTATACTGTCGATAGGGAAAATTTTTGGAAGTCTTTCCGTTCTCCATTATAGCCTATGGGATTCATTGGAATGGGTTAGGGTTAGGGTTAGAGTTCAGGACACACTTATGTTCGGGTGAAAATTGGGGTTTGGTTTAGGGTTGGGTAAGATGTATTTTTGATATCACACTGAATGGTATACTCTTGATGGGGAAAATTTTTGGATGTTTTTCCATTCTCCATTAAAACCTATGGGAATCATCACAGTGAAAGGCAGCCCACGGCTAGGGCGATGGAGTGTCTCCTGTGCTCCGAAGGACCGAAGCAATAAAACGGTCTCCAATAATCCGGCGTTTTAAGGGTTAAGTAACCCTGAAGGGTAACTTAACCCTTAAAACGTTGGATTTCAGGAGAAAATTGGAATCCACTGCTGCGCGCATTTTTGGCACTCCCGGGAAAGGCAGCCCGTCCCTGCGGGCGTGAGGGCCCTTCTGCGACGCCCACGACCGTAGGAATGCGACGGTCTGCAAGATTCTGTCATGTTCTGGGTTGAGTAATCCTGAAAGGTTATCTTCCTGAGAGGTATACTGTCGATAGGGAAAATTTTTGGAAGTCTTTCCGTTCTCCATTATAGCCTATGGGATTCATTGGAATGGGTTAGGGTTAGGGTTAGAGTTCAGGACACACTTATGTTCGGGTGAAAATTGGGGTTTGGTTTAGGGTTGGGTAAGATGTATTTTTGATATCACACTGAATGGTATACTCTTGATGGGGAAAATTTTTGGATGTTTTTCCATTCTCCATTAAAACCTATGGGAATCATCACAGTGAAAGGCAGCCCACGGCTAGGGGGATGGAGTGTCTCCTGTGCTCCGAAGGACCGAAGCAATAAAACGGTCTCCAATAATCCGGCGTTTTAAGGGTTAAGGAACCCTGAAGGGTAACTTAACCCTTAAAACGTTGGATTTCAGGAGAAAATTGGAATCCACTGCTGCGCGCATTTTTGGCACTCCCGGGAAAGGCAGCCCGTCCCTGCGGGCGTGAGGGCCCTTCTGCGACGCCCACGACCGAAGGAATGCGACGGTCTGCAAAATGCTGTCATGTTCTGGGTTGAGTAATCCTGAAAGGTTATCTTCCTGAGAGGTATACTGTCGATAGGGAAAATTTTTGGAAGTCTTTCCGTTCTCCATTATAGCCTATGGGATTCATTGGAATGGGTTAGGGTTAGGGTTAGAGTTCAGGACACACTTATGTTCGGGTGAAAATTGGGGTTTGGTTTAGGGTTGGGTAAGATGTATTTTTGATATCACACTGAATGGTATACTCTTGATGGGGAAAATTTTTGGATGTTTTTCCATTCTCCATTAAAACCTATGGGAATCATCACAGTGAAAGGCAGCCCACGGCTAGGGCGATGGAGTGTCTCCTGTGCTCCGAAGGACCGAAGCAATAAAACGGTCTCCAATAATCCGGCGTTTTAAGGGTTAAGTAACCCTGAAGGGTAACTTAACCCTTAAAACGTTGGATTTCAGGAGAAAATTGGAATCCACTGCTGCGCGCATTTTTGGCACTCCCGGGAAAGGCAGCCCGTCCCTGCGGGCGTGAGGGCCCTTCTGCGACGCCCACGATCGTAGGAATGCGACGGTCTGCAAGATTCTGTCATGTTCTGGGTTGAGTAATCCTGAAAGGTTATCTTCCTGAGAGGTATACTGTCGATAGGGAAAATTTTTGGAAGTCTTTCCGTTCTCCATTATAGCCTATGGGATTCATTGGAATGGGTTAGGGTTAGGGTTAGAGTTCAGGACACACTTATGTTCGGGTGAAAATTGGGGTTTGGTTTAGGGTTGGGTAAGATGTATTTTTGATATCACACTGAATGGTATACTCTTGATGGGGAAAATTTTTGGATGTTTTTCCATTCTCCATTAAAACCTATGGGAATCATCACAGTGAAAGGCAGCCCACGGCTAGGGCGATGGAGTGTCTCCTGTGCTCCGAAGGACCGAAGCAATAAAACGGTCTCCAATAATCCGGCGTTTTAAGGGTTAAGTAACCCTGAAGGGTAACTTAACCCTTAAAACGTTGGATTTCAGGAGAAAATTGGAATCCACTGCTGCGCGCATTTTTGGCACTCCCGGGAAAGGCAGCCCGTCCCTGCGGGCGTGAGGGCCCTTCTGCGACGCCCACGACCGTAGGAATGCGACGGTCTGCAAGATTCTGTCATGTTCTGGGTTGAGTAATCCTGAAAGGTTATCTTCCTGAGAGGTATACTGTCGATAGGGAAAATTTTTGGAAGTCTTTCCGTTCTCCATTATAGCCTATGGGATTCATTGGAATGGGTTAGGGTTAGGGTTAGAGTTCAGGACACACTTATGTTCGGGTGAAAATTGGGGTTTGGTTTAGGGTTGGGTAAGATGTATTTTTGATATCACACTGAATGGTATACTCTTGATGGGGAAAATTTTTGGATGTTTTTCCATTCTCCATTAAAACCTATGGGAATCATCACAGTGAAAGGCAGCCCACGGCTAGGGGGATGGAGTGTCTCCTGTGCTCCGAAGGACCGAAGCAATAAAACGGTCTCCAATAATCCGGCGTTTTAAGGGTTAAGGAACCCTGAAGGGTAACTTAACCCTTAAAACGTTGGATTTCAGGAGAAAATTGGAATCCACTGCTGCGCGCATTTTTGGCACTCCCGGGAAAGGCAGCCCGTCCCTGCGGGCGTGAGGGCCCTTCTGCGACGCCCACGACCGAAGGAATGCGACGGTCTGCAAAATGCTGTCATGTTCTGGGTTGAGTAATCCTGAAAGGTTATCTTCCTGAGAGGTATACTGTCGATAGGGAAAATTTTTGGAAGTCTTTCCGTTCTCCATTATAGCCTATGGGATTCATTGGAATGGGTTAGGGTTAGGGTTAGAGTTCAGGACACACTTATGTTCGGGTGAAAATTGGGGTTTGGTTTAGGGTTGGGTAAGATGTATTTTTGATATCACACTGAATGGTATACTCTTGATGGGGAAAATTTTTGGATGTTTTTCCATTCTCCATTAAAACCTATGGGAATCATCACAGTGAAAGGCAGCCCACGGCTAGGGCGATGGAGTGTCTCCTGTGCTCCGAAGGACCGAAGCAATAAAACGGTCTCCAATAATCCGGCGTTTTAAGGGTTAAGTAACCCTGAAGGGTAACTTAACCCTTAAAACGTTGGATTTCAGGAGAAAATTGGAATCCACTGCTGCGCGCATTTTTGGCACTCCCGGGAAAGGCAGCCCGTCCCTGCGGGCGTGAGGGCCCTTCTGCGACGCCCACGATCGTAGGAATGCGACGGTCTGCAAGATTCTGTCATGTTCTGGGTTGAGTAATCCTGAAAGGTTATCTTCCTGAGAGGTATACTGTCGATAGGGAAAATTTTTGGAAGTCTTTCCGTTCTCCATTATAGCCTATGGGATTCATTGGAATGGGTTAGGGTTAGGGTTAGAGTTCAGGACACACTTATGTTCGGGTGAAAATTGGGGTTTGGTTTAGGGTTGGGTAAGATGTATTTTTGATATCACACTGAATGGTATACTCTTGATGGGGAAAATTTTTGGATGTTTTTCCATTCTCCATTAAAACCTATGGGAATCATCACAGTGAAAGGCAGCCCACGGCTAGGGCGATGGAGTGTCTCCTGTGCTCCGAAGGACCGAAGCAATAAAACGGTCTCCAATAATCCGGCGTTTTAAGGGTTAAGTAACCCTGAAGGGTAACTTAACCCTTAAAACGTTGGATTTCAGGAGAAAATTGGAATCCACTGCTGCGCGCATTTTTGGCACTCCCGGGAAAGGCAGCCCGTCCCTGCGGGCGTGAGGGCCCTTCTGCGACGCCCACGACCGTAGGAATGCGACGGTCTGCAAGATTCTGTCATGTTCTGGGTTGAGTAATCCTGAAAGGTTATCTTCCTGAGAGGTATACTGTCGATAGGGAAAATTTTTGGAAGTCTTTCCGTTCTCCATTATAGCCTATGGGATTCATTGGAATGGGTTAGGGTTAGGGTTAGAGTTCAGGACACACTTATGTTCGGGTGAAAATTGGGGTTTGGTTTAGGGTTGGGTAAGATGTATTTTTGATATCACACTGAATGGTATACTCTTGATGGGGAAAATTTTTGGATGTTTTTCCATTCTCCATTAAAACCTATGGGAATCATTACAGTGAAAGGCAGCCCACGGCTAGGGGGATGGAGTGTCTCCTGTGCTCCGAAGGACCGAAGCAATAAAACGGTCTCCAATAATCCGGCGTTTTAAGGGTTAAGTAACCCTGAAGGGTAACTTAACCCTTAAAACGTTGGATTTCAGGAGAAAATTGGAATCCACTGCTGCGCGCATTTTTGGCACTCCCGGGAAAGGCAGCCCGTCCCTGCGGGCGTGAGGGCCCTTCTGCGACGCCCACGACCGAAGGAATGCGACGGTCTGCAAAATGCTGTCATGTTCTGGGTTGAGTAATCCTGAAAGGTTATCTTCCTGAGAGGTATACTGTCGATAGGGAAAATTTTTGGAAGTCTTTCCGTTCTCCATTATAGCCTATGGGATTCATTGGAATGGGTTAGGGTTAGGGTTAGAGTTCAGGACACACTTATGTTCGGGTGAAAATTGGGGTTTGGTTTAGAGTTGGGTAAGATGTATTTTTGATATCACACTGAATGGTATACTCTTGATGGGGAAAATTTTTGGATGTTTTTCCATTCTCCATTAAAACCTATGGGAATCATCACAGTGAAAGGCAGCCCACGGCTAGGGCGATGGAGTGTCTCCTGTGCTCCGAAGGACCGAAGCAATAAAACGGTCTCCAATAATCCGGCGTTTTAAGGGTTAAGTAACCCTGAAGGGTAACGTAACCCTTAAAACGTTGGATTTCAGGAGAAAATTGGAATCCACTGCTGCGCGCATTTTTGGCACTCCCGGGAAAGGCAGCCCGTCCCTGCGGGCGTGAGGGCCCTTCTGCGACGCCCACGACCGTAGGAATGCGACGGTCTGCAAGATTCTGTCATGTTCTGGGTTGAGTAATCCTGAAAGGTTATCTTCCTGAGAGGTATACTGTCGATAGGGAAAATTTTTGGAAGTCTTTCCGTTCTCCATTATAGCCTATGGGATTCATTGGAATGGGTTAGGGTTAGGGTTAGAGTTCAGGACACACTTATGTTCGGGTGAAAATTGGGGTTTGGTTTAGGGTTGGGTAAGATGTATTTTTGATATCACACTGAATGGTATACTCTTGATGGGGAAAATTTTTGGATGTTTTTCCATTCTCCATTAAAACCTATGGGAATTATTACAGTGAAAGGCAGCCCACGGCTAGGGGGATGGAGTGTCTCCTGTGCTCCGAAGGACCGAAGCAATAAAACGGTCTCCAATAATCCGGCGTTTTAAGGGTTAAGTAACCCTGAAGGGTAACTTAACCCTTAAAACGTTGGATTTCAGGAGAAAATTGGAATCCACTGCTGCGCGCATTTTTGGCACTCCCGGGAAAGGCAGCCCGTCCCTGCGGGCGTGAGGGCCCTTCTGCGACGCCCACAACCGTAGGAATGCGACGGTCTGCAAGATTCTGTCATGTTCTGGGTTGAGTAATCCTGAAAGGTTATCTTCCTGAGAGGTATACTGTCGATAGGGAAAATTTTTGGAAGTCTTTCCGTTCTCCATTATAGCCTATGGGATTCATTGGAATGGGTTAGGGTTAGGGTTAGAGTTCAGGACACACTTATGTTCGGGTGAAAATTGGGGTTTGGTTTAGGGTTGGGTAAGATGTATTTTTGATATCACACTGAATGGTATACTCTTGATGGGGAAAATTTTTGGATGTTTTTCCATTCTCCATTAAAACCTATGGGAATCATTACAGTGAAAGGCAGCCCACGGCTAGGGGGATGGAGTGTCTCCTGTGCTCCGAAGGACCGAAGCAATAAAACGGTCTCCAATAATCCGGCGTTTTAAGGGTTAAGTAACCCTGAAGGGTAACTTAACCCTTAAAACGTTGGATTTCAGGAGAAAATTGGAATCCACTGCTGCGCGCATTTTTGGCACTCCCGGGAAAGGCAGCCCGTCCCTGCGGGCGTGAGGGCCCTTCTGCGACGCCCACGACCGTAGGAATGCGACGGTCTGCAAGATTCTGTAATGTTCTGGGTTGAGTAATCCTGAAAGGTTATCTTCCTGAGAGGTATACTGTCGATAGGGAAAATTTTTGGAAGTCTTTCCGTTCTCCATTATAGCCTATGGGATTCATTGGAATGGGTTAGGGTTAGGGTTAGAGTTCAGGACACACTTATGTTCGGGTGAAAATTGGGGTTTGGTTTAGGGTTGGGTAAGATGTATTTTTGATATCACACTGAATGGTATACTCTTGATGGGGAATATTTTTGGAAGTTTTTCCATTCTCCATTAAAACCTATGGGAATCATTACAGTGAAAGGCAGCCCACGGCTAGGGCGATGAAGTGTCTCCTGTGCTCCGAAGGACCGAAGCAATAAAACGGTCTCCAATAATCCGGCGTTTTAAGGGTTAAGTAACCCTGAAGGGTAACTTAACCCTTAAAACGTTGGATTTCAGGAGAAAATTGGAATCCACTGCTGCGCGCATTTTTGGCACTCCCGGGAAAGGCAGCCCGTCCCTGCGGGCGCGAGGGCCCTTCTGCGACGCCCACGACCGTAGGAATGCGACGGTCTGCAATATTCTATCATGTTCTGGGTTGAGTAATCCTGAAAGGTTATCTTCCTGAGAGGTATACTGTCGATAGGGAAAATTTTTGGAAGTCTTTCCGTTCTCCATTATAGCCTATGGGATTCATTGGAATGGGTTAGGGTTAGAGTTCAGGACACACTTATGTTCGGGTGAAAATTGGGGTTTGGTTTAGGGTTGGGTAAGATGTATTTTTGATATCACACTGAATGGTATACTCTTGATGGGGAAAATTTTTGGATGTTTTTCCATTCTCCATTAAAACCTATGGGAATCATTACAGTGAAAGGCAGCCCACGGCTAGGGGGATGGAGTGTCTCCTGTGCTCCGAAGGACCGAAGCAATAAAACGGTCTCCAATAATCCGGCGTTTTAAGGGTTAAGTAACCCTGAAGGGTAACTTAACCCTTAAAACGTTGGATTTCAGGAGAAAATTGGAATCCACTGCTGCGCGCATTTTTGGCACTACCCGGGAAAGGCAGCCCATCCCTGCGGGCGTGAGGGCCCTTCTGCGACGCCCACGACCGAAGGAATGCGACGGTCTGCAAAATGCTGTCATGTTCTGGGTTGAGTAATCCTGAAAGGTTATCTTCCTGAGAGGTATACTGTCGATAGGGAAAATTTTTGGAAGTCTTTCCGTTCTCCATTATAGCCTATGGGATTCATTGGAATGGGTTAGGGTTAGGGTTAGAGTTCAGGACACACTTATGTTCGGGTGAAAATTGGGGTTTGGTTTAGGGTTGGGTAAGATGTATTTTTGATATCACACTGAATGGTATACTCTTGATGGGGAAAATTTTTGGATGTTTTTCCATTCTCCATTAAAACCTATGGGAATCATCACAGTGAAAGGCAGCCCACGGCTAGGGCGATGGAGTGTCTCCTGTGCTCCGAAGGACCGAAGCAATAAAACGGTCTCCAATAATCCGGCGTTTTAAGGGTTAAGTAACCCTGAAGGGTAACTTAACCCTTAAAACGTTGGATTTCAGGAGAAAATTGGAATCCACTGCTGCGCGCATTTTTGGCACTCCCGGGAAAGGCAGCCCGTCCCTGCGGGCGTGAGGGCCCTTCTGCGACGCCCACGACCGTAGGAATGCGACGGTCTGCAAGATTCTGTCATGTTCTGGGTTGAGTAATCCTGAGAGGTTATCTTCCTGAGAGGTATACTGTCGATAGGGAAAATTTTTGGAAGTCTTTCCGTTCTCCATTATAGCCTATGGGATTCATTGGAATGGTTAGGGTTAGGGTTAGAGTTCAGGACACACTTATGTTCGGGTGAAAATTGGGGTTTGGTTTAGGGTTGGGTAAGATGTATTTTTGATATCACACTGAATGGTATACTCTTGATGGGGAAAATTTTTGGATGTTTTTCCATTCTCCATTAAAACCTATGGGAATCATTACAGTGAAAGGCAGCCCACGGCTAGGGGGATGGAGTGTCTCCTGTGCTCCGAAGGACCGAAGCAATAAAACGGTCTCCAATAATCCGGCGTTTTAAGGGTTAAGTAACCCTGAAGGGTAACTTAACCCTTAAAACGTTGGATTTCAGGAGAAAATTGGAATCCACTGCTGCGCGTATTTTTGGCACTCCGGGAAAGGCAGCCCATCCCTGCGGGCGTGAGGGCCCTTCTGCGACGCCCACGACCGAAGGAATGCGACGGTCTGCAAAATGCTGTCATGTTCTGGGTTGAGTAATCCTGAAAGGTTATCTTCCTGAGAGGTATACTGTCGATAGGGAAAATTTTTGGAAGTCTTTCCGTTCTCCATTATAGCCTATGGGATTCATTGGAATGGGTTAGGGTTAGGGTTAGAGTTCAGGACACACTTATGTTCGGGTGAAAATTGGGGTTTGGTTTAGGGTTGGGTAAGATGTATTTTTGATATCACACTGAATGGTATACTCTTGATGGGGAAAATTTTTGGATGTTTTTCCATTCTCCATTAAAACCTATGGGAATCATCACAGTGAAAGGCAGCCCACGGCTAGGGCGATGGAGTGTCTCCTGTGCTCCGAAGGACCGAAGCAATAAAACGGTCTCCAATAATCCGGCGTTTTAAGGGTTAAGTAACCCTGAAGGGTAACTTAACCCTTAAAACGTTGGATTTCAGGAGAAAATTGGAATCCACTGCTGCGCGCATTTTTGGCACTCCCGGGAAAGGCAGCCCGTCCCTGCGGGCGTGAGGGCCCTTCTGCGACGCCCCACGACCGTAGGAATGCGACGGTCTGCAAGATTCTGTCATGTTCTGGGTTGAGTAATCCTGAGAGGTTATCTTCCTGAGAGGTATACTGTCGATAGGGAAAATTTTTGGAAGTCTTTCCGTTCTCCATTATAGCCTATGGGATTCATTGGAATGGGTTAGGGTTAGGGTTAGAGTTCAGGACACACTTATGTTCGGGTGGAAATTGGGGTTTGGTTTAGGGTTGGGTAAGATGTATTTTTGATATCACACTGAATGGTATACTCTTGATGGGGAAAATTTTTGGATGTTTTTCCATTCTCCATTAAAACCTATGGGAATCATCACAGTGAAAGGCAGCCCACGGCTAGGGGGATGGAGTGTCTCCTGTGCTCCGAAGGACCGAAGCAATAAAACGGTCTCCAATAATCCGGCGTTTTAAGGGTTAAGTAACCCTGAAGGGTAACTTAACCCTTAAAACGTTGGATTTCAGGAGAAAATTGGAATCCACTGCTGCGCGCATTTTTGGCACTCCCGGGAAAGGCAGCCCGTCCCTGCGGGCGTGAGGGCCCTTCTGCGACGCCCACGACCGAAGGAATGCGACGGTCTGCAAAATGCTGTCATGTTCTGGGTTGAGTAATCCTGAAAGGTTATCTTCCTGAGAGGTATACTGTCGATAGGGAAAATTTTTGGAAGTCTTTCCGTTCTCCATTATAGCCTATGGGATTCATTGGAATGGGTTAGGGTTAGGGTTAGAGTTCAGGACACACTTATGTTCGGGTGAAAATTGGGGTTTGGTTTAGAGTTGGGTAAGATGTATTTTTGATATCACACTGAATGGTATACTCTTGATGGGGAAAATTTTTGGATGTTTTTCCATTCTCCATTAAAACCTATGGGAATCATCACAGTGAAAGGCAGCCCACGGCTAGGGCGATGGAGTGTCTCCTGTGCTCCGAAGGACCGAAGCAATAAAACGGTCTCCAATAATCCGGCGTTTTAAGGGTTAAGTAACCCTGAAGGGTAACTTAACCCTTAAAACGTTGGATTTCAGGAGAAAATTGGAATCCACTGCTGCGTGCATTTTTGGCACTCCCGGGAAAGGCAGCCCGTCCCTGCGGGCGTGAGGGCCCTTCTGCGACGCCCACGACCGTAGGAATGCGACGGTCTGCAAGATTCTGTCATGTTCTGGGTTGAGTAATCCTGAAAGGTTATCTTCCTGAGAGGTATACTGTCGATAGGGAAAATTTTTGGAAGTCTTTCCGTTCTCCATTATAGCCTATGGGATTCATTGGAATGGGTTAGGGTTAGGGTTAGAGTTCAGGACACACTTATGTTCGGGTGAAAATTGTGGTTTGGTTTAGGGTTGGGTAAGATGTATTTTTGATATCACACTGAATGGTATACTCTTGATGGGGAAAATTTTTGGATGTTTTTCCATTCTCCATTAAAACCTATGGGAATTATTACAGTGAAAGGCAGCCCACGGCTAGGGGGATGGAGTGTCTCCTGTGCTCCGAAGGACCGAAGCAATAAAACGGTCTCCAATAATCCGGCGTTTTAAGGGTTAAGTAACCCTGAAGGGTAACTTAACCCTTAAAACGTTGGATTTCAGGAGAAAATTGGAATCCACTGCTGCGCGCATTTTTGGCACTCCCGGGAAAGGCAGCCCGTCCCTGCGGGCGTGAGGGCCCTTCTGCGACGCCCACGACCGTAGGAATGCGACGGTCTGCAATATTCTATCATGTTCTGGGTTGAGTAATCCTGAAAGGTTATCTTCCTGAGAGGTATACTGTCGATAGGGAAAATTTTTGGAAGTCTTTCCGTTCTCCATTATAGCCTATGGGATTCATTGGAATGGGTTAGGGTTAGAGTTCAGGACACACTTATGTTCGGGTGAAAATTGGGGTTTGGTTTAGGGTTGGGTAAGATGTATTTTTGATATCACACTGAATGGTATACTCTTGATGGGGAAAATTTTTGGATGTTTTTCCATTCTCCATTAAAACCTATGGGAATCATTACAGTGAAAGGCAGCCCACGGCTAGGGGGATGGAGTGTCTCCTGTGCTCCGAAGGACCGAAGCAATAAAACGGTCTCCAATAATCCGGCGTTTTAAGGGTTAAGTAACCCTGAAGGGTAACTTAACCCTTAAAACGTTGGATTTCAGGAGAAAATTGGAATCCACTGCTGCGCGCATTTTTGGCACTTCCCGGGAAAGGCAGCCCGTCCCTGCGGGCGTGAGGGCCCTTCTGCGACGCCCACGACCGAAGGAATGCGACGGTCTGCAAAATGCTGTCATGTTCTGGGTTGAGTAATCCTGAAAGGTTATCTTCTTGAGAGGTATACTGTCGATAGGGAAAATTTTTGGAAGTCTTTCCGTTCTCCATTATAGCCTATGGGATTCATTGGAATGGGTTAGGGTTAGGGTTAGAGTTCAGGACACACTTATGTTCGGGTGAAAATTGGGGTTTGGTTTAGGGTTGGGTAAGATGTATTTTTGATATCACACTGAATGGTATACTCTTGATGGGGAAAATTTTTGGATGTTTTTCCATTCTCCATTAAAACCTATGGGAATCATCACAGTGAAAGGCAGCCCACGGCTAGGGCGATGGAGTGTCTCCTGTGCTCCGAAGGACCGAAGCAATAAAACGGTCTCCAATAATCCGGCGTTTTAAGGGTTAAGTAACCCTGAAGGGTAACTTAACCCTTAAAACGTTGGATTTCAGGAGAAAATTGGAATCCACTGCTGCGCGCATTTTTGGCACTCCCGGGAAAGGCAGCCCGTCCCTGCGGGCGCGAGGGCCCTTCTGCGACGCCCACGACCGTAGGAATGCGACGGTCTGCAATATTCTATCATGTTCTGGGTTGAGTAATCCTGAAAGGTTATCTTCCTGAGAGGTATACTGTCGATAGGGAAAATTTTTGGAAGTCTTTCCGTTCTCCATTATAGCCTATGGGATTCATTGGAATGGGTTAGGGTTAGGGTTAGAGTTCAGGACACACTTATGTTCGGGTGAAAATTGGGGTTTGGTTTAGGGTTGGGTAAGATGTATTTTTGATATCACACTGAATGGTATACTCTTGATGGGGAAAATTTTTGGATGTTTTTCCATTCTCCATTAAAACCTATGGGAATCATTACAGTGAAAGGCAGCCCACGGCTAGGGGGATGGAGTGTCTCCTGTGCTCCGAAGGACCGAAGCAATAAAACGGTCTCCAATAATCCGGCGTTTTAAGGGTTAAGTAACCCTGAAGGGTAACTTAACCCTTAAAACGTTGGATTTCAGGAGAAAATTGGAATCCACTGCTGCGCGCATTTTTGGCACTCCCGGGAAAGGCAGCCCGTCCCTGCGGGCGTGAGGGCCCTTCTGCGACGCCCACGACCGAAGGAATGCGACGGTCTGCAAAATGCTGTCATGTTCTGGGTTGAGTAATCCTGAAAGGTTATCTTCCTGAGAGGTATACTGTCGATAGGGAAAATTTTTGGAAGTCTTTCCGTTCTCCATTATAGCCTATGGGATTCATTGGAATGGGTTAGGGTTAGGGTTAGAGTTCAGGACACACTTATGTTCGGGTGAAAATTGGGGTTTGGTTTAGGGTTGGGTAAGATGTATTTTTGATATCACACTGAATGGTATACTCTTGATGGGGAAAATTTTTGGATGTTTTTCCATTCTCCATTAAAACCTATGGGAATCATCACAGTGAAAGGCAGCCCACGGCTAGGGCGATGGAGTGTCTCCTGTGCTCCGAAGGACCGAAGCAATAAAACGGTCTCCAATAATCCGGCGTTTTAAGGGTTAAGTAACCCTGAAGGGTAACTTAACCCTTAAAACGTTGGATTTCAGGAGAAAATTGGAATCCACTGCTGCGCGCATTTTTGGCACTCCCGGGAAAGGCAGCCCGTCCCTGCGGGCGTGAGGGCCCTTCTGCGACGCCCACGACCGTAGGAATGCGACGGTCTGCAAGATTCTGTCATGTTCTGGGTTGAGTAATCCTGAAAGGTTATCTTCCTGAGAGGTATACTGTCGATAGGGAAAATTTTTGGAAGTCTTTCCGTTCTCCATTATAGCCTATGGGATTCATTGGAATGGGTTAGGGTTAGGGTTAGAGTTCAGGACACACTTATGTTCGGGTGAAAATTGGGGTTTGGTTTAGGGTTGGGTAAGATGTATTTTTGATATCACACTGAATGGTATACTCTTGATGGGGAAAATTTTTGGATGTTTTTCCATTCTCCATTAAAACCTATGGGAATCATCACAGTGAAAGGCAGCCCACGGCTAGGGCGATGGAGTGTCTCCTGTGCTCCGAAGGACCGAAGCAATAAAACGGTCTCCAATAATCCGGCGTTTTAAGGGTTAAGTAACCCTGAAGGGTAACTTAACCCTTAAAACGTTGGATTTCAGGAGAAAATTGGAATCCACTGCTGCGCGCATTTTTGGCACTCCCGGGAAAGGCAGCCCGTCCCTGCGGGCGTGAGGGCCCTTCTGCGACGCCCACTGACCGTAGGAATGCGACGGTCTGCAAGATTCTGTCATGTTCTGGGTTGAGTAATCCTGAAAGGTTATCTTCCTGAGAGGTATACTGTCGATAGGGAAAATTTTTGGAAGTCTTTCCGTTCTCCATTATAGCCTATGGGATTCATTGGAATGGGTTAGGGTTAGGGTTAGAGTTCAGGACACACTTATGTTCGGGTGAAATTGGGGTTTGGTTTAGGGTTGGGTAAGATGTATTTTTGATATCACACTGAATGGTATACTCTTGATGGGGAAAATTTTTGGATGTTTTTCCATTCTCCATTAAAACCTATGGGAATCATTACAGTGAAAGGCAGCCCACGGCTAGGGGGATGGAGTGTCTCCTGTGCTCCGAAGGACCGAAGCAATAAAACGGTCTCCAATAATCCGGCGTTTTAAGGGTTAAGTAACCCTGAAGGGTAACTTAACCCTTAAAACGTTGGATTTCAGGAGAAAATTGGAATCCACTGCTGCGCGCATTTTTGGCACTCCCGGGAAAGGCAGCCCATCCCTGCGGGCGTGAGGGCCCTTCTGCGACGCCCACGACCGAAGGAATGCGACGGTCTGCAAAATGCTGTCATGTTCTGGGTTGAGTAATCCTGAAAGGTTATCTTCCTGAGAGGTATACTGTCGATAGGGAAAATTTTTGGAAGTCTTTCCGTTCTCCATTATAGCCTATGGGATTCATTGGAATGGGTTAGGGTTAGGGTTAGAGTTCAGGACACACTTATGTTCGGGTGAAAATTGGGGTTTGGTTTAGGGTTGGGTAAGATGTATTTTTGATATCACACTGAATGGTATACTCTTGATGGGGAAAATTTTTGGATGTTTTTCCATTCTCCATTAAAACCTATGGGAATCATTACAGTGAAAGGCAGCCCACGGCTCGGGGGATGGAGTGTCTCCTGTGCTCCGAAGGACCGAAGCAGTAAAACGGTCTCCAATAATCCGGCGTTTTAAGGGTTAAGTAACCCTGAAGGGTAACTTAACCCTTAAAACGTTGGATTTCAGGAGAAAATTGGAATCCACTGCTGCGCGCATTTTTGGCACTCCCGGGAAAGGCAGCCCGTCCCTGCGGGCGTGAGGGCCCTTCTGCGACGCCCACGACCGAAGGAATGCGACGGTCTGCAAAATGCTGTCATGTTCTGGGTTGAGTAATCCTGAAAGGTTATCTTCTTGAGAGGTATACTGTCGATAGGGAAAATTTTTGGAAGTCTTTCCGTTCTCCATTATAGCCTATGGGATTCATTGGAATGGGTTAGGGTTAGGGTTAGAGTTCAGGACACACTTATGTTCGGGTGAAAATTGGGGTTTGGTTTAGGGTTGGGTAAGATGTATTTTTGATATCACACTGAATGGTATACTCTTGATGGGGAAAATTTTTGGATGTTTTTCCATTCTCCATTAAAACCTATGGGAATCATCACAGTGAAAGGCAGCCCACGGCTAGGGCGATGGAGTGTCTCCTGTGCTCCGAAGGACCGAAGCAATAAAACGGTCTCCAATAATCCGGCGTTTTAAGGGTTAAGTAACCCTGAAGGGTAACTTAACCCTTAAAACGTTGGATTTCAGGAGAAAATTGGAATCCACTGCTGCGCGCATTTTTGGCACTCCCGGGAAAGGCAGCCCGTCCCTGCGGGCGCGAGGGCCCTTCTGCGACGCCCACGACCGTAGGAATGCGACGGTCTGCAATATTCTATCATGTTCTGGGTTGAGTAATCCTGAAAGGTTATCTTCCTGAGAGGTATACTGTCGATAGGGAAAATTTTTGGAAGTCTTTCCGTTCTCCATTATAGCCTATGGGATTCATTGGAATGGGTTAGGGTTAGGGTTAGAGTTCAGGACACACTTATGTTCGGGTGAAAATTGGGGTTTGGTTTAGGGTTGGGTAAGATGTATTTTTGATATCACACTGAATGGTATACTCTTGATGGGGAAAATTTTTGGATGTTTTTCCATTCTCCATTAAAACCTATGGGAATCATTACAGTGAAAGGCAGCCCACGGCTAGGGGGATGGAGTGTCTCCTGTGCTCCGAAGGACCGAAGCAATAAAACGGTCTCCAATAATCCGGCGTTTTAAGGGTTAAGTAACCCTGAAGGGTAACTTAACCCTTAAAACGTTGGATTTCAGGAGAAAATTGGAATCCACTGCTGCGCGCATTTTTGGCACTCCCGGGAAAGGCAGCCCGTCCCTGCGGGCGTGAGGGCCCTTCTGCGACGCCCACGACCGAAGGAATGCGACGGTCTGCAAAATGCTGTCATGTTCTGGGTTGAGTAATCCTGAAAGGTTATCTTCCTGAGAGGTATACTGTCGATAGGGAAAATTTTTGGAAGTCTTTCCGTTCTCCATTATAGCCTATGGGATTCATTGGAATGGGTTAGGGTTAGGGTTAGAGTTCAGGACACACTTATGTTCGGGTGAAAATTGGGGTTTGGTTTAGGGTTGGGTAAGATGTATTTTTGATATCACACTGAATGGTATACTCTTGATGGGGAAAATTTTTGGATGTTTTTCCATTCTCCATTAAAACCTATGGGAATCATCACAGTGAAAGGCAGCCCACGGCTAGGGCGATGGAGTGTCTCCTGTGCTCCGAAGGACCGAAGCAATAAAACGGTCTCCAATAATCCGGCGTTTTAAGGGTTAAGTAACCCTGAAGGGTAACTTAACCCTTAAAACGTTGGATTTCAGGAGAAAATTGGAATCCACTGCTGCGCGCATTTTTGGCACTCCCGGGAAAGGCAGCCCGTCCCTGCGGGCGCGAGGGCCCTTCTGCGACGCCCACGACCGTAGGAATGCGACGGTCTGCAAGATTCTGTCATGTTCTGGGTTGAGTAATCCTGAAAGGTTATCTTCCTGAGAGGTATACTGTCGATAGGGAAAATTTTTGGAAGTCTTTCCGTTCTCCATTATAGCCTATGGGATTCATTGGAATGGGTTAGGGTTAGGCTTAGAGTTCAGGACACACTTATGTTCGGGTGAAAATTGGGGTTTGGTTTAGGGTTGGGTAAGATGTATTTTTGATATCACACTGAATGGTATACTCTTGATGGGGAAAATTTTTGGATGTTTTTCCATTCTCCATTAAAACCTATGGGAATCATTACAGTGAAAGGCAGCCCACGGCTAGGGGGATGGAGTGTCTCCTGTGCTCCGAAGGACCGAAGCAATAAAACGGTCTCCAATAATCCGGCGTTTTAAGGGTTAAGTAACCCTGAAGGGTAACTTAACCCTTAAAACGTTGGATTTCAGGAGAAAATTGGAATCCACTGCTGCGCGCATTTTTGGCACTCCCGGGAAAGGCAGCCCGTCCCTGCGGGCGTGAGGGCCCTTCTGCGATGCCCACGACCGAAGGAATGCGACGGTCTGCAAAATGCTGTCATGTTCTGGGTTGAGTAATCCTGAAAGGTTATCTTCCTGAGAGGTATACTGTCGATAGGGAAAATTTTTGGAAGTCTTTCCGTTCTCCATTATAGCCTATGGGATTCATTGGAATGGGTTAGGGTTAGGGTTAGAGTTCAGGACACACTTATGTTCGGGTGAAAATTGGGGTTTGGTTTAGGGTTGGGTAAGATGTATTTTTGATATCACACTGAATGGTATACTCTTGATGGGGAAAATTTTTGGATGTTTTTCCATTCTCCATTAAAACCTATGGGAATCATTACAGTGAAAGGCAGCCCACGGCTAGGGGGATGGAGTGTCTCCTGTGCTCCGAAGGACCGAAGCAATAAAACGGTCTCCAATAATCCGGCGTTTTAAGGGTTAAGTAACCCTGAAGGGTAACTTAACCCTTAAAACGTTGGATTTCAGGAGAAAATTGGAATCCACTGCTGCGCGCATTTTTGGCACTCCCGGGAAAGGCAGCCCGTCCCTGCGGGCGTGAGGGCCCTTCTGCGACGCCCACGACCGAAGGAATACGACGGTCTGCAAAATGCTGTCATGTTCTGGGTTGAGTAATCCTGAAAGGTTATCTTCCTGAGAGGTATACTGTCGATAGGGAAAATTTTTGGAAGTCTTTCCGTTCTCCATTATAGCCTATGGGATTCATTGGAATGGGTTAGGGTTAGAGTTCAGGACACACTTATGTTCGGGTGAAAATTGGGGTTTGGTTTAGGGTTGGGTAAGATGTATTTTTGATATCACACTGAATGGTATACTCTTGATGGGGAAAATTTTTGGATGTTTTTCCATTCTCCATTAAAACCTATGGGAATCATTACAGTGAAAGGCAGCCCACGGCTAGGGCGATGGAGTGTCTCCTGTGCTCCGAAGGACCGAAGCAATAAAACGGTCTCCAATAATCCGGCGTTTTAAGGGTTAAGTAACCCTGAAGGGTAACTTAACCCTTAAAACGTTGGATTTCAGGAGAAAATTGGAATCCACTGCTGCGCGCATTTTTTGGCACTGCCGGGAAAGGCAGCCCGTCCCTGCGGGCGTGAGGGCCCTTCTGCGACGCCCACGACCGTAGGAATGCGACGGTCTGCAAGATTCTGTCATGTTCTGGGTTGAGTAATCCTGAAAGGTTATCTTCCTGAGAGGTATACTGTCGATAGGGAAAATTTTTGGAAGTCTTTCCGTTCTCCATTATAGCCTATGGGATTCATTGGAATGGGTTAGGGTTAGAGTTCAGGACACACTTATGTTCGGGTGAAAATTGGGGTTTGGTTTAGGGTTGGGTAAGATGTATTTTTGATATCACACTGAATGGTATACTCTTGATGGGGAAAATTTTTGGATGTTTTTCCATTCTCCATTAAAACCTATGGGAATTATTACAGTGAAAGGCAGCCCACGGCTAGGGGGATGGAGTGTCTCCTGTGCTCCGAAGGACCGAAGCAATAAAACGGT
Source organism: Heteronotia binoei (assembly GCF_032191835.1). NCBI lineage: Eukaryota > Metazoa > Chordata > Lepidosauria > Squamata > Gekkonidae > Heteronotia > Heteronotia binoei. The sequence continues at coordinate 236,026 of NW_026800208.1, read as the reverse complement.
CTCCAATAATCCGGCGTTTTAAGGGTTAAGTAACCCTGAAGGGTAACTTAACCCTTAAAACGTTGGATTTCAGGAGAAAATTGGAATCCACTGCTGCGCGCATTTTTGGCACTCCCGGGAAAGGCAGCCCGTCCCTGCGGGCGTGAGGGCCCTTCTGCGACGCCCACGACCGTAGGAATGCGACAGTCTGCAATATTCTATCATGTTCTGGGTTGAGTAATCCTGAAAGGTTATCTTCCTGAGAGGTATACTGTCGATAGGGAAAATTTTTGGAAGTCTTTCCGTTCTCCATTATAGCCTATGGGATTCATTGGAATGGGTTAGGGTTAGAGTTCAGGACACACTTATGTTCGGGTGAAAATTGGGGTTTGGTTTAGGGTTGGGTAAGATGTATTTTTGATATCACACTGAATGGTATACTCTTGATGGGGAAAATTTTTGGATGTTTTTCCATTCTCCATTAAAACCTATGGGAATCATTACAGTGAAAGGCAGCCCACGGCTAGGGGGATGGAGTGTCTCCTGTGCTCCGAAGGACCGAAGCAATAAAACGGTCTCCAATAATCCGGCGTTTTAAGGGTTAAGTAACCCTGAAGGGTAACTTAACCCTTAAAACGTTGGATTTCAGGAGAAAATTGGAATCCACTGCTGCGCGCATTTTTGGCACTCGCGGGAAAGGCAGCCCATCCCTGCGGGCGTGAGGGCCCTTCTGCGACGCCCACGACCGAAGGAATGCGACGGTCTGCAAAATGCTGTCATGTTCTGGGTTGAGTAATCCTGAAAGGTTATCTTCCTGAGAGGTATACTGTCGATAGGGAAAATTTTTGGAAGTCTTTCCGTTCTCCATTATAGCCTATGGGATTCATTGGAATGGGTTAGGGTTAGGGTTAGAGTTCAGGACACACTTATGTTCGGGTGAAAATTGGGGTTTGGTTTAGGGTTGGGTAAGATGTATTTTTGATATCACACTGAATGGTATACTCTTGATGGGGAAAATTTTTGGATGTTTTTCCATTCTCCATTAAAACCTATGGGAATTATTACAGTGAAAGGCAGCCCACGGCTAGGGGGATGGAGTGTCTCCTGTGCTCCGAAGGACCGAAGCAATAAAACGGTCTCCAATAATCCGGCGTTTTAAGGGTTAAGTAACCCTGAAGGGTAACTTAACCCTTAAAACGTTGGATTTCAGGAGAAAATTGGAATCCACTGCTGCGCGCATTTTTGGCACTCCCGGGAAAGGCAGCCCGTCCCTGCGGGCGCGAGGGCCCTTCTGCGACGCCCACGACCGTAGGAATGCGACGGTCTGCAATATTCTATCATGTTCTGGGTTGAGTAATCCTGAAAGGTTATCTTCCTGAGAGGTATACTGTCGATAGGGAAAATTTTTGGAAGTCTTTCCGTTCTCCATTATAGCCTATGGGATTCATTGGAATGGGTTAGGGTTAGAGTTCAGGACACACTTATGTTCGGGTGAAAATTGGGGTTTGGTTTAGGGTTGGGTAAGATGTATTTTTGATATCACACTGAATGGTATACTCTTGATGGGGAAAATTTTTGGATGTTTTTCCATTCTCCATTAAAACCTATGGGAATCATTACAGTGAAAGGCAGCCCACGGCTAGGGGGATGGAGTGTCTCCTGTGCTCCGAAGGACCGAAGCAATAAAACGGTCTCCAATAATCCGGCGTTTTAAGGGTTAAGTAACCCTGAAGGGTAACTTAACCCTTAAAACGTTGGATTTCAGGAGAAAATTGGAATCCACTGCTGCGCGCATTTTTGGCACTCCCGGGAAAGGCAGCCCATCCCTGCGGGCGTGAGGGCCCTTCTGCGACGCCCACGACCGAAGGAATGCGACGGTCTGCAAAATGCTGTCATGTTCTGGGTTGAGTAATCCTGAAAGGTTATCTTCCTGAGAGGTATACTGTCGATAGGGAAAATTTTTGGAAGTCTTTCCGTTCTCCATTATAGCCTATGGGATTCATTGGAATGGGTTAGGGTTAGGGTTAGAGTTCAGGACACACTTATGTTCGGGTGAAAATTGGGGTTTGGTTTAGGGTTGGGTAAGATGTATTTTTGATATCACACTGAATGGTATACTCTTGATGGGGAAAATTTTTGGATGTTTTTCCATTCTCCATTAAAACCTATGGGAATCATTACAGTGAAAGGCAGCCCACGGCTCGGGGGATGGAGTGTCTCCTGTGCTCCGAAGGACCGAAGCAATAAAACGGTCTCCAATAATCCGGCGTTTTAAGGGTTAAGTAACCCTGAAGGGTAACTTAACCCTTAAAACGTTGGATTTCAGGAGAAAATTGGAATCCACTGCTGCGCGCATTTTTGGCACTCCCGGGAAAGGCAGCCCGTCCCTGCGGGCGTGAGGGCCCTTCTGCGACGCCCACGACCGAAGGAATGCGACGGTCTGCAAAATGCTGTCATGTTCTGGGTTGAGTAATCCTGAAAGGTTATCTTCTTGAGAGGTATACTGTCGATAGGGAAAATTTTTGGAAGTCTTTCCGTTCTCCATTATAGCCTATGGGATTCATTGGAATGGGTTAGGGTTAGGGTTAGAGTTCAGGACACACTTATGTTCGGGTGAAAATTGGGGTTTGGTTTAGGGTTGGGTAAGATGTATTTTTGATATCACACTGAATGGTATACTCTTGATGGGGAAAATTTTTGGATGTTTTTCCATTCTCCATTAAAACCTATGGGAATCATCACAGTGAAAGGCAGCCCACGGCTAGGGCGATGGAGTGTCTCCTGTGCTCCGAAGGACCGAAGCAATAAAACGGTCTCCAATAATCCGGCGTTTTAAGGGTTAAGTAACCCTGAAGGGTAACTTAACCCTTAAAACGTTGGATTTCAGGAGAAAATTGGAATCCACTGCTGCGCGCATTTTTGGCACTCCCGGGAAAGGCAGCCCGTCCCTGCGGGCGCGAGGGCCCTTCTGCGACGCCCACGACCGTAGGAATGCGACGGTCTGCAATATTCTATCATGTTCTGGGTTGAGTAATCCTGAAAGGTTATCTTCCTGAGAGGTATACTGTCGATAGGGAAAATTTTTGGAAGTCTTTCCGTTCTCCATTATAGCCTATGGGATTCATTGGAATGGGTTAGGGTTAGGGTTAGAGTTCAGGACACACTTATGTTCGGGTGAAAATTGGGGTTTGGTTTAGGGTTGGGTAAGATGTATTTTTGATATCACACTGAATGGTATACTCTTGATGGGGAAAATTTTTGGATGTTTTTCCATTCTCCATTAAAACCTATGGGAATCATTACAGTGAAAGGCAGCCCACGGCTAGGGGGATGGAGTGTCTCCTGTGCTCCGAAGGACCGAAGCAATAAAACGGTCTCCAATAATCCGGCGTTTTAAGGGTTAAGTAACCCTGAAGGGTAACTTAACCCTTAAAACGTTGGATTTCAGGAGAAAATTGGAATCCACTGCTGCGCGCATTTTTGGCACTCCCGGGAAAGGCAGCCCGTCCCTGCGGGCGTGAGGGCCCTTCTGCGACGCCCACGACCGAAGGAATGCGACGGTCTGCAAAATGCTGTCATGTTCTGGGTTGAGTAATCCTGAAAGGTTATCTTCCTGAGAGGTATACTGTCGATAGGGAAAATTTTTGGAAGTCTTTCCGTTCTCCATTATAGCCTATGGGATTCATTGGAATGGGTTAGGGTTAGGGTTAGAGTTCAGGACACACTTATGTTCGGGTGAAAATTGGGGTTTGGTTTAGGGTTGGGTAAGATGTATTTTTGATATCACACTGAATGGTATACTCTTGATGGGGAAAATTTTTGGATGTTTTTCCATTCTCCATTAAAACCTATGGGAATCATCACAGTGAAAGGCAGCCCACGGCTAGGGCGATGGAGTGTCTCCTGTGCTCCGAAGGACCGAAGCAATAAAACGGTCTCCAATAATCCGGCGTTTTAAGGGTTAAGTAACCCTGAAGGGTAACTTAACCCTTAAAACGTTGGATTTCAGGAGAAAATTGGAATCCACTGCTGCGCGCATTTTTGGCACTCCCGGGAAAGGCAGCCCGTCCCTGCGGGCGTGAGGGCCCTTCTGCGACGCCCACGACCGTAGGAATGCGACGGTCTGCAAGATTCTGTCATGTTCTGGGTTGAGTAATCCTGAAAGGTTATCTTCCTGAGAGGTATACTGTCGATAGGGAAAATTTTTGGAAGTCTTTCCGTTCTCCATTATAGCCTATGGGATTCATTGGAATGGGTTAGGGTTAGGGTTAGAGTTCAGGACACACTTATGTTCGGGTGAAAATTGGGGTTTGGTTTAGGGTTGGGTAAGATGTATTTTTGATATCACACTGAATGGTATACTCTTGATGGGGAAAATTTTTGGATGTTTTTCCATTCTCCATTAAAACCTATGGGAATCATCACAGTGAAAGGCAGCCCACGGCTAGGGCGATGGAGTGTCTCCTGTGCTCCGAAGGACCGAAGCAGTAAAACGGTCTCCAATAATCCGGCGTTTTAAGGGTTAAGTAACCCTGAAGGGTAACTTAACCCTTAAAACGTTGGATTTCAGGAGAAAATTGGAATCCACTGCTGCGCGCATTTTTGGCACTCCCGGGAAAGGCAGCCCGTCCCTGCGGGCGTGAGGGCCCTTCTGCGACGCCCACGACCGAAGGAATGCGACGGTCTGCAAAATGCTGTCATGTTCTGGGTTGAGTAATCCTGAAAGGTTATCTTCTTGAGAGGTATACTGTCGATAGGGAAAATTTTTGGAAGTCTTTCCGTTCTCCATTATAGCCTATGGGATTCATTGGAATGGGTTAGGGTTAGGGTTAGAGTTCAGGACACACTTATGTTCGGGTGAAAATTGGGGTTTGGTTTAGGGTTGGGTAAGATGTATTTTTGATATCACACTGAATGGTATACTCTTGATGGGGAAAATTTTTGGATGTTTTTCCATTCTCCATTAAAACCTATGGGAATCATCACAGTGAAAGGCAGCCCACGGCTAGGGCGATGGAGTGTCTCCTGTGCTCCGAAGGACCGAAGCAATAAAACGGTCTCCAATAATCCGGCGTTTTAAGGGTTAAGTAACCCTGAAGGGTAACTTAACCCTTAAAACGTTGGATTTCAGGAGAAAATTGGAATCCACTGCTGCGCGCATTTTTGGCACTCCCGGGAAAGGCAGCCCGTCCCTGCGGGCGCGAGGGCCCTTCTGCGACGCCCACGACCGTAGGAATGCGACGGTCTGCAATATTCTATCATGTTCTGGGTTGAGTAATCCTGAAAGGTTATCTTCCTGAGAGGTATACTGTCGATAGGGAAAATTTTTGGAAGTCTTTCCGTTCTCCATTATAGCCTATGGGATTCATTGGAATGGGTTAGGGTTAGGGTTAGAGTTCAGGACACACTTATGTTCGGGTGAAAATTGGGGTTTGGTTTAGGGTTGGGTAAGATGTATTTTTGATATCACACTGAATGGTATACTCTTGATGGGGAAAATTTTTGGATGTTTTTCCATTCTCCATTAAAACCTATGGGAATCATTACAGTGAAAGGCAGCCCACGGCTAGGGGGATGGAGTGTCTCCTGTGCTCCGAAGGACCGAAGCAATAAAACGGTCTCCAATAATCCGGCGTTTTAAGGGTTAAGTAACCCTGAAGGGTAACTTAACCCTTAAAACGTTGGATTTCAGGAGAAAATTGGAATCCACTGCTGCGCGCATTTTTGGCACTCCCGGGAAAGGCAGCCCGTCCCTGCGGGCGTGAGGGCCCTTCTGCGACGCCCACGACCGAAGGAATGCGACGGTCTGCAAAATGCTGTCATGTTCTGGGTTGAGTAATCCTGAAAGGTTATCTTCCTGAGAGGTATACTGTCGATAGGGAAAATTTTTGGAAGTCTTTCCGTTCTCCATTATAGCCTATGGGATTCATTGGAATGGGTTAGGGTTAGGGTTAGAGTTCAGGACACACTTATGTTCGGGTGAAAATTGGGGTTTGGTTTAGGGTTGGGTAAGATGTATTTTTGATATCACACTGAATGGTATACTCTTGATGGGGAAAATTTTTGGATGTTTTTCCATTCTCCATTAAAACCTATGGGAATCATCACAGTGAAAGGCAGCCCACGGCTAGGGCGATGGAGTGTCTCCTGTGCTCCGAAGGACCGAAGCAATAAAACGGTCTCCAATAATCCGGCGTTTTAAGGGTTAAGTAACCCTGAAGGGTAACTTAACCCTTAAAACGTTGGATTTCAGGAGAAAATTGGAATCCACTGCTGCGCGCATTTTTGGCACTCCCGGGAAAGGCAGCCCGTCCCTGCGGGCGCGAGGGCCCTTCTGCGACGCCCACGACCGTAGGAATGCGACGGTCTGCAAGATTCTGTCATGTTCTGGGTTGAGTAATCCTGAAAGGTTATCTTCCTGAGAGGTATACTGTCGATAGGGAAAATTTTTGGAAGTCTTTCCGTTCTCCATTATAGCCTATGGGATTCATTGGAATGGGTTAGGGTTAGGCTTAGAGTTCAGGACACACTTATGTTCGGGTGAAAATTGGGGTTTGGTTTAGGGTTGGGTAAGATGTATTTTTGATATCACACTGAATGGTATACTCTTGATGGGGAAAATTTTTGGATGTTTTTCCATTCTCCATTAAAACCTATGGGAATCATTACAGTGAAAGGCAGCCCACGGCTAGGGGGATGGAGTGTCTCCTGTGCTCCGAAGGACCGAAGCAATAAAACGGTCTCCAATAATCCGGCGTTTTAAGGGTTAAGTAACCCTGAAGGGTAACTTAACCCTTAAAACGTTGGATTTCAGGAGAAAATTGGAATCCACTGCTGCGCGCATTTTTGGCACTCCCGGGAAAGGCAGCCCGTCCCTGCGGGCGTGAGGGCCCTTCTGCGATGCCCACGACCGAAGGAATGCGACGGTCTGCAAAATGCTGTCATGTTCTGGGTTGAGTAATCCTGAAAGGTTATCTTCCTGAGAGGTATACTGTCGATAGGGAAAATTTTTGGAAGTCTTTCCGTTCTCCATTATAGCCTATGGGATTCATTGGAATGGGTTAGGGTTAGGGTTAGAGTTCAGGACACACTTATGTTCGGGTGAAAATTGGGGTTTGGTTTAGGGTTGGGTAAGATGTATTTTTGATATCACACTGAATGGTATACTCTTGATGGGGAAAATTTTTGGATGTTTTTCCATTCTCCATTAAAACCTATGGGAATCATCACAGTGAAAGGCAGCCCACGGCTAGGGTGATGGAGTGTCTCCTGTGCTCCGAAGGACCGAAGCAATAAAACGGTCTCCAATAATCCTGCGTTTTAAGGGTTAAGTAACCCTGAAGGGTAACTTAACCCTTAAAACGTTGGATTACAGGAGAAAATTGGAATCCACTGCTGCGCGCATTTTTGGCACTCCCGGGAAAGGCAGCCCGTCCCTGCGGGCGTGAGGGCCCTTCTGCGACGCCCACGACCGTAGGAATGCGACGGTCTGCAAGATTCTGTCATGTTCTGGGTTGAGTAATCCTGAAAGGTTATCTTCCTGAGAGGTATACTGTCGATAGGGAAAATTTTTGGAAGTCTTTCCGTTCTCCATTATAGCCTATGGGATTCATTGGAATGGGTTAGGGTTAGGGTTAGAGTTCAGGACACACTTATGTTCGGGTGAAAATTGGGGTTTGGTTTAGGGTTGGGTAAGATGTATTTTTGATATCACACTGAATGGTATACTCTTGATGGGGAAAATTTTTGGATGTTTTTCCATTCTCCATTAAAACCTATGGGAATCATTACAGTGAAAGGCAGCCCACGGCTAGGGGGATGGAGTGTCTCCTGTGCTCCGAAGGACCGAAGCAATAAAACGGTCTCCAATAATCCGGCGTTTTAAGGGTTAAGTAACCCTGAAGGGTAACTTAACCCTTAAAACGTTGGATTTCAGGAGAAAATTGGAATCCACTGCTGCGCGCATTTTTGGCACTCCCGGGAAAGGCAGCCCGTCCCTGCGGGCGTGAGGGCCCTTCTGCGACGCCCACGACCGAAGGAATACGACGGTCTGCAAAATGCTGTCATGTTCTGGGTTGAGTAATCCTGAAAGGTTATCTTCCTGAGAGGTATACTGTCGATAGGGAAAATTTTTGGAAGTCTTTCCGTTCTCCATTATAGCCTATGGGATTCATTGGAATGGGTTAGGGTTAGAGTTCAGGACACACTTATGTTCGGGTGAAAATTGGGGTTTGGTTTAGGGTTGGGTAAGATGTATTTTTGATATCACACTGAATGGTATACTCTTGATGGGGAAAATTTTTGGATGTTTTTCCATTCTCCATTAAAACCTATGGGAATCATTACAGTGAAAGGCAGCCCACGGCTAGGGCGATGGAGTGTCTCCTGTGCTCCGAAGGACCGAAGCAATAAAACGGTCTCCAATAATCCGGCGTTTTAAGGGTTAAGTAACCCTGAAGGGTAACTTAACCCTTAAAACGTTGGATTTCAGGAGAAAATTGGAATCCACTGCTGCGCGCATTTTTGGCACTGCCGGGAAAGGCAGCCCGTCCCTGCGGGCGTGAGGGCCCTTCTGCGACGCCCACGACCGTAGGAATGCGACGGTCTGCAAGATTCTGTCATGTTCTGGGTTGAGTAATCCTGAAAGGTTATCTTCCTGAGAGGTATACTGTCGATAGGGAAAATTTTTGGAAGTCTTTCCGTTCTCCATTATAGCCTATGGGATTCATTGGAATGGGTTAGGGTTAGAGTTCAGGACACACTTATGTTCGGGTGAAAATTGGGGTTTGGTTTAGGGTTGGGTAAGATGTATTTTTGATATCACACTGAATGGTATACTCTTGATGGGGAAAATTTTTGGATGTTTTTCCATTCTCCATTAAAACCTATGGGAATCATTACAGTGAAAGGCAGCCCACGGCTAGGGGGATGGAGTGTCTCCTGTGCTCCGAAGGACCGAAGCAATAAAACGGTCTCCAATAATCCGGCGTTTTAAGGGTTAAGTAACCCTGAAGGGTAACTTAACCCTTAAAACGTTGGATTTCAGGAGAAAATTGGAATCCACTGGTGCGCGCATTTTTGGCACTCCCGGGAAAGGCAGCCCGTCCCTGCGGGCGTGAGGGCCCTTCTGCGACGCCCACGACCGTAGGAATGCGACGGTCTGCAAGATTCTGTCATGTTCTGGGTTGAGTAATCCTGAAAGGTTATCTTCCTGAGAGGTATACTGTCGATAGGGAAAATTTTTGGAAGTCTTTCCGTTCTCCATTATAGCCTATGGGATTCATTGGAATGGGTTAGGGTTAGAGTTCAGGACACACTTATGTTCGGGTGAAAATTGGGGTTTGGTTTAGGGTTGGGTAAGATGTATTTTTGATATCACACTGAATGGTATACTCTTGATGGGGAAAATTTTTGGATGTTTTTCCATTCTCCATTAAAACCTATGGGAATCATTACAGTGAAAGGCAGCCCACGGCTAGGGGGATGGAGTGTCTCCTGTGCTCCGAAGGACCGAAGCAATAAAACGGTCTCCAATAATCCGGCGTTTTAAGGGTTAAGTAACCCTGAAGGGTAACTTAACCCTTAAAACGTTGGATTTCAGGAGAAAATTGGAATCCACTGCTGCGCGCATTTTTGGCACTCCCGGGAAAGGCAGCCCATCCCTGCGGGCGTGAGGGCCCTTCTGCGACGCCCACGACCGAAGGAATGCGACGGTCTGCAAAATGCTGTCATGTTCTGGGTTGAGTAATCCTGAAAGGTTATCTTCCTGAGAGGTATACTGTCGATAGGGAAAATTTTTGGAAGTCTTTCCGTTCTCCATTATAGCCTATGGGATTCATTGGAATGGGTTAGGGTTAGAGTTCAGGACACACTTATGTTCGGGTGAAAATTGGGGTTTGGTTTAGGGTTGGGTAAGATGTATTTTTGATATCACACTGAATGGTATACTCTTGATGGGGAAAATTTTTGGATGTTTTTCCATTCTCCATTAAAACCTATGGGAATCATCACAGTGAAAGGCAGCCCACGGCTAGGGCGATGGAGTGTCTCCTGTGCTCCGAAGGACCGAAGCAATAAAACGGTCTCCAATAATCCGGCGTTTTAAGGGTTAAGTAACCCTGAAGGGTAACTTAACCCTTAAAACGTTGGATTTCAGGAGAAAATTGGAATCCACTGCTGCGCGCATTTTTGGCACTCCCGGGAAAGGCAGCCCGTCCCTGCGGGCGTGAGGGCCCTTCTGCGACGCCCACGACCGTAGGAATGCGACGGTCTGCAAGATTCTGTCATGTTCTGGGTTGAGTAATCCTGAAAGGTTATCTTCCTGAGAGGTATACTGTCGATAGGGAAAATTTTTGGAAGTCTTTCCGTTCTCCATTATAGCCTGTGGGATTCATTGGAATGGGTTAGGGTTAGGGTTAGAGTTCAGGACACACTTATGTTCGGGTGAAAATTGGGGTTTGGTTTAGGGTTGGGTAAGATGTATTTTTGATATCACACTGAATGGTATACTCTTGATGGGGAAAATTTTTGGATGTTTTTCCATTCTCCATTAAAACCTATGGGAATCATCACAGTGAAAGGCACCCCACGGCTAGGGCGATGGAGTGTCTCCTGTGCTCCGAAGGACCGAAGCAATAAAACGGTCTCCAATAATCCGGCGTTTTAAGGGTTAAGTAACCCTGAAGGGTAACTTAACCCTTAAAACGTTGGATTTCAGGAGAAAATTGGAATCCACTGCTGCGCGCATTTTTGGCACTCCCGGGAAAGGCAGCCCATCCCTGCGGGCGTGAGGGCCCTTCTGCGACGCCCACGACCGAAGGAATGCGACGGTCTGCAAAATGCTGTCATGTTCTGGGTTGAGTAATCCTGAAAGGTTATCTTCCTGAGAGGTATACTGTCGATAGGGAAAATTTTTGGAAGTCTTTCCGTTCTCCATTATAGCCTATGGGATTCATTGGAATGGGTTAGGGTTAGGGTTAGAGTTCAGGACACACTTATGTTCGGGTGAAAATTGGGGTTTGGTTTAGGGTTGGGTAAGATGTATTTTTGATATCACACTGAATGGTATACTCTTGATGGGGAAAATTTTTGGATGTTTTTCCATTCTCCATTAAAACCTATGGGAATCATTACAGTGAAAGGCAGCCCACGGCTCGGGGGATGGAGTGTCTCCTGTGCTCCGAAGGACCGAAGCAATAAAACGGTCTCCAATAATCCGGCGTTTTAAGGGTTAAGTAACCCTGAAGGGTAACTTAACCCTTAAAACGTTGGATTTCAGGAGAAAATTGGAATCCACTGCTGCGCGCATTTTTGGCACTCCCGGGAAAGGCAGCCCGTCCCTGCGGGCGTGAGGGCCCTTCTGCGACGCCCACGACCGAAGGAATGCGACGGTCTGCAAAATGCTGTCATGTTCTGGGTTGAGTAATCCTGAAAGGTTATCTTCTTGAGAGGTATACTGTCGATAGGGAAAATTTTTGGAAGTCTTTCCGTTCTCCATTATAGCCTATGGGATTCATTGGAATGGGTTAGGGTTAGGGTTAGAGTTCAGGACACACTTATGTTCGGGTGAAAATTGGGGTTTGGTTTAGGGTTGGGTAAGATGTATTTTTGATATCACACTGAATGGTATACTCTTGATGGGGAAAATTTTTGGATGTTTTTCCATTCTCCATTAAAACCTATGGGAATCATCACAGTGAAAGGCAGCCCACGGCTAGGGCGATGGAGTGTCTCCTGTGCTCCGAAGGACCGAAGCAATAAAACGGTCTCCAATAATCCGGCGTTTTAAGGGTTAAGTAACCCTGAAGGGTAACTTAACCCTTAAAACGTTGGATTTCAGGAGAAAATTGGAATCCACTGCTGCGCGCATTTTTGGCACTCCCGGGAAAGGCAGCCCGTCCCTGCGGGCGCGAGGGCCCTTCTGCGACGCCCACGACCGTAGGAATGCGACGGTCTGCAATATTCTATCATGTTCTGGGTTGAGTAATCCTGAAAGGTTATCTTCCTGAGAGGTATACTGTCGATAGGGAAAATTTTTGGAAGTCTTTCCGTTCTCCATTATAGCCTATGGGATTCATTGGAATGGGTTAGGGTTAGGGTTAGAGTTCAGGACACACTTATGTTCGGGTGAAAATTGGGGTTTGGTTTAGGGTTGGGTAAGATGTATTTTTGATATCACACTGAATGGTATACTCTTGATGGGGAAAATTTTTGGATGTTTTTCCATTCTCCATTAAAACCTATGGGAATCATTACAGTGAAAGGCAGCCCACGGCTAGGGGGATGGAGTGTCTCCTGTGCTCCGAAGGACCGAAGCAATAAAACGGTCTCCAATAATCCGGCGTTTTAAGGGTTAAGTAACCCTGAAGGGTAACTTAACCCTTAAAACGTTGGATTTCAGGAGAAAATTGGAATCCACTGCTGCGCGCATTTTTGGCACTCCCGGGAAAGGCAGCCCGTCCCTGCGGGCGTGAGGGCCCTTCTGCGACGCCCACGACCGAAGGAATGCGACGGTCTGCAAAATGCTGTCATGTTCTGGGTTGAGTAATCCTGAAAGGTTATCTTCCTGAGAGGTATACTGTCGATAGGGAAAATTTTTGGAAGTCTTTCCGTTCTCCATTATAGCCTATGGGATTCATTGGAATGGGTTAGGGTTAGGGTTAGAGTTCAGGACACACTTATGTTCGGGTGAAAATTGGGGTTTGGTTTAGGGTTGGGTAAGATGTATTTTTGATATCACACTGAATGGTATACTCTTGATGGGGAAAATTTTTGGATGTTTTTCCATTCTCCATTAAAACCTATGGGAATCATCACAGTGAAAGGCAGCCCACGGCTAGGGCGATGGAGTGTCTCCTGTGCTCCGAAGGACCGAAGCAATAAAACGGTCTCCAATAATCCGGCGTTTTAAGGGTTAAGTAACCCTGAAGGGTAACTTAACCCTTAAAACGTTGGATTTCAGGAGAAAATTGGAATCCACTGCTGCGCGCATTTTTGGCACTCCCGGGAAAGGCAGCCCGTCCCTGCGGGCGCGAGGGCCCTTCTGCGACGCCCACGACCGTAGGAATGCGACGGTCTGCAAGATTCTGTCATGTTCTGGGTTGAGTAATCCTGAAAGGTTATCTTCCTGAGAGGTATACTGTCGATAGGGAAAATTTTTGGAAGTCTTTCCGTTCTCCATTATAGCCTATGGGATTCATTGGAATGGGTTAGGGTTAGGCTTAGAGTTCAGGACACACTTATGTTCGGGTGAAAATTGGGGTTTGGTTTAGGGTTGGGTAAGATGTATTTTTGATATCACACTGAATGGTATACTCTTGATGGGGAAAATTTTTGGATGTTTTTCCATTCTCCATTAAAACCTATGGGAATCATTACAGTGAAAGGCAGCCCACGGCTAGGGGGATGGAGTGTCTCCTGTGCTCCGAAGGACCGAAGCAATAAAACGGTCTCCAATAATCCGGCGTTTTAAGGGTTAAGTAACCCTGAAGGGTAACTTAACCCTTAAAACGTTGGATTTCAGGAGAAAATTGGAATCCACTGCTGCGCGCATTTTTGGCACTCCCGGGAAAGGCAGCCCGTCCCTGCGGGCGTGAGGGCCCTTCTGCGATGCCCACGACCGAAGGAATGCGACGGTCTGCAAAATGCTGTCATGTTCTGGGTTGAGTAATCCTGAAAGGTTATCTTCCTGAGAGGTATACTGTCGATAGGGAAAATTTTTGGAAGTCTTTCCGTTCTCCATTATAGCCTATGGGATTCATTGGAATGGGTTAGGGTTAGGGTTAGAGTTCAGGACACACTTATGTTCGGGTGAAAATTGGGGTTTGTTTTAGGGTTGGGTAAGATGTATTTTTGATATCACACTGAATGGTATACTCTTGATGGGGAAAATTTTTGGATGTTTTTCCATTCTCCATTAAAACCTATGGGAATCATCACAGTGAAAGGCAGCCCACGGCTAGGGTGATGGAGTGTCTCCTGTGCTCCGAAGGACCGAAGCAATAAAACGGTCTCCAATAATCCTGCGTTTTAAGGGTTAAGTAACCCTGAAGGGTAACTTAACCCTTAAAACGTTGGATTTCAGGAGAAAATTGGAATCCACTGCTGCGCGCATTTTTGGCACTCCCGGGAAAGGCAGCCCGTCCCTGCGGGCGTGAGGGCCCTTCTGCGACGCCCACGACCGTAGGAATGCGACGGTCTGCAAGATTCTGTCATGTTCTGGGTTGAGTAATCCTGAAAGGTTATCTTCCTGAGAGGTATACTGTCGATAGGGAAAATTTTTGGAAGTCTTTCCGTTCTCCATTATAGCCTATGGGATTCATTGGAATGGGTTAGGGTTAGGGTTAGAGTTCAGGACACACTTATGTTCGGGTGAAAATTGGGGTTTGGTTTAGGGTTGGGTAAGATGTATTTTTGATATCACACTGAATGGTATACTCTTGATGGGGAAAATTTTTGGATGTTTTTCCATTCTCCATTAAAACCTATGGGAATCATTACAGTGAAAGGCAGCCCACGGCTAGGGGGATGGAGTGTCTCCTGTGCTCCGAAGGACCGAAGCAATAAAACGGTCTCCAATAATCCGGCGTTTTAAGGGTTAAGTAACCCTGAAGGGTAACTTAACCCTTAAAACGTTGGATTTCAGGAGAAAATTGGAATCCACTGCTGCGCGCATTTTTGGCACTCCCGGGAAAGGCAGCCCGTCCCTGCGGGCGTGAGGGCCCTTCTGCGACGCCCACGACCGAAGGAATACGACGGTCTGCAAAATGCTGTCATGTTCTGGGTTGAGTAATCCTGAAAGGTTATCTTCCTGAGAGGTATACTGTCGATAGGGAAAATTTTTGGAAGTCTTTCCGTTCTCCATTATAGCCTATGGGATTCATTGGAATGGGTTAGGGTTAGAGTTCAGGACACACTTATGTTCGGGTGAAAATTGGGGTTTGGTTTAGGGTTGGGTAAGATGTATTTTTGATATCACACTGAATGGTATACTCTTGATGGGGAAAATTTTTGGATGTTTTTCCATTCTCCATTAAAACCTATGGGAATCATTACAGTGAAAGGCAGCCCACGGCTAGGGCGATGGAGTGTCTCCTGTGCTCCGAAGGACCGAAGCAATAAAACGGTCTCCAATAATCCGGCGTTTTAAGGGTTAAGTAACCCTGAAGGGTAACTTAACCCTTAAAACGTTGGATTTCAGGAGAAAATTGGAATCCACTGCTGCGCGCATTTTTGGCACTGCCGGGAAAGGCAGCCCGTCCCTGCGGGCGTGAGGGCCCTTCTGCGACGCCCACGACCGTAGGAATGCGACGGTCTGCAAGATTCTGTCATGTTCTGGGTTGAGTAATCCTGAAAGGTTATCTTCCTGAGAGGTATACTGTCGATAGGGAAAATTTTTGGAAGTCTTTCCGTTCTCCATTATAGCCTATGGGATTCATTGGAATGGGTTAGGGTTAGGGTTAGAGTTCAGGACACACTTATGTTCGGGTGAAAATTGGGGTTTGGTTTAGGGTTGGGTAAGATGTATTTTTGATATCACACTGAATGGTATACTCTTGATGGGGAAAATTTTTGGATGTTTTTCCATTCTCCATTAAAACCTATGGGAATCATTACAGTGAAAGGCAGCCCACGGCTAGGGGGATGGAGTGTCTCCTGTGCTCCGAAGGACCGAAGCAATAAAACGGTCTCCAATAATCCGGCGTTTTAAGGGTTAAGTAACCCTGAAGGGTAACTTAACCCTTAAAACGTTGGATTTCAGGAGAAAATTGGAATCCACTGCTGCGCGCATTTTTGGCACTCCCGGGAAAGGCAGCCCGTCCCTGCGGGCGTGAGGGCCCTTCTGCGACGCCCACGACCGAAGGAATGCGACGGTCTGCAAGATTCTGTCATGTTCTGGGTTGAGTAATCCTGAAAGGTTATCTTCCTGAGAGGTATACTGTCGATAGGGAAAATTTTTGGAAGTCTTTCCGTTCTCCATTATAGCCTATGGGATTCATTGGAATGGGTTAGGGTTAGGCTTAGAGTTCAGGACACACTTATGTTCGGGTGAAAATTGGGGTTTGGTTTAGGGTTGGGTAAGATGTATTTTTGATATCACACTGAATGGTATACTCTTGATGGGGAAAATTTTTGGATGTTTTTCCATTCTCCATTAAAACCTATGGGAATCATTACAGTGAAAGGCAGCCCACGGCTAGGGGGATGGAGTGTCTCCTGTGCTCCGAAGGACCGAAGCAATAAAACGGTCTCCAATAATCCGGCGTTTTAAGGGTTAAGTAACCCTGAAGGGTAACTTAACCCTTAAAACGTTGGATTTCAGGAGAAAATTGGAATCCACTGCTGCGCGCATTTTTGGCACTCCCGGGAAAGGCAGCCCATCCCTGCGGGCGTGAGGGCCCTTCTGCGACGCCCACGACCGAAGGAATGCGACGGTCTGCAAAATGCTGTCATGTTCTGGGTTGAGTAATCCTGAAAGGTTATCTTCCTGAGAGGTATACTGTCGATAGGGAAAATTTTTGGAAGTCTTTCCGTTCTCCATTATAGCCTATGGGATTCATTGGAATGGGTTAGGGTTAGGGTTAGAGTTCAGGACACACTTATGTTCGGGTGAAAATTGGGGTTTGGTTTAGGGTTGGGTAAGATGTATTTTTGATATCACACTGAATGGTATACTCTTGATGGGGAAAATTTTTGGATGTTTTTCCATTCTCCATTAAAACCTATGGGAATCATCACAGTGAAAGGCAGCCCACGGCTAGGGCGATGGAGTGTCTCCTGTGCTCCGAAGGACCGAAGCAATAAAACGGTCTCCAATAATCCGGCGTTTTAAGGGTTAAGTAACCCTGAAGGGTAACTTAACCCTTAAAACGTTGGATTTCAGGAGAAAATTGGAATCCACTGCTGCGCGCATTTTTGGCACTCCCGGGAAAGGCAGCCCGTCCCTGCGGGCGCGAGGGCCCTTCTGCGACGCCCACGACCGTAGGAATGCGACGGTCTGCAAGATTCTATCATGTTCTGGGTTGAGTAATCCTGAAAGGTTATCTTCCTGAGAGGTATACTGTCGATAGGGAAAATTTTTGGAAGTCTTTCCGTTCTCCATTATAGCCTATGGGATTCATTGGAATGGGTTAGGGTTAGAGTTCAGGACACACTTATGTTCGGGTGAAAATTGGGGTTTGGTTTAGGGTTGGGTAAGATGTATTTTTGATATCACACTGAATGGTATACTCTTGATGGGGAAAATTTTTGGATGTTTTTCCATTCTCCATTAAAACCTATGGGAATCATTACAGTGAAAGGCAGCCCACGGCTAGGGGGATGGAGTGTCTCCTGTGCTCCGAAGGACCGAAGCAATAAAACGGTCTCCAATAATCCGGCGTTTTAAGGGTTAAGTAACCCTGAAGGGTAACTTAACCCTTAAAACGTTGGATTTCAGGAGAAAATTGGAATCCACTGCTGCGCGCATTTTTGGCACTCCCGGGAAAGGCAGCCCATCCCTGCGGGCGTGAGGGCCCTTCTGCGACGCCCACGACCGAAGGAATGCGACGGTCTGCAAAATGCTGTCATGTTCTGGGTTGAGTAATCCTGAAAGGTTATCTTCCTGAGAGGTATACTGTCGATAGGGAAAATTTTTGGAAGTCTTTCCGTTCTCCATTATAGCCTATGGGATTCATTGGAATGGGTTAGGGATAGAGTTCAGGACACACTTATGTTCGGGTGAAAATTGGGGTTTGGTTTAGGGTTGGGTAAGATGTATTTTTGATATCACACTGAATGGTATACTCTTGATGGGGAAAATTTTTGGATGTTTTTCCATTCTCCATTAAAACCTATGGGAATCATCACAGTGAAAGGCAGCCCACGGCTAGGGCGATGGAGTGTCTCCTGTGCTCCGAAGGACCGAAGCAATAAAACGGTCTCCAATAATCCGGCGTTTTAAGGGTTAAGTAACCCTGAAGGGTAACTTAACCCTTAAAACGTTGGATTTCAGGAGAAAATTGGAATCCACTGCTGCGCGCATTTTTGGCACTCCCGGGAAAGGCAGCCCGTCCCTGCGGGCGTGAGGGCCCTTCTGCGACGCCCACGACCGTAGGAATGCGACGGTCTGCAAGATTCTGTCATGTTCTGGGTTGAGTAATCCTGAAAGGTTATCTTCCTGAGAGGTATACTGTCGATAGGGAAAATTTTTGGAAGTCTTTCCGTTCTCCATTATAGCCTGTGGGATTCATTGGAATGGGTTAGGGTTAGGGTTAGAGTTCAGGACACACTTATGTTCGGGTGAAAATTGGGGTTTGGTTTAGGGTTGGGTAAGATGTATTTTTGATATCACACTGAATGGTATACTCTTGATGGGGAAAATTTTTGGATGTTTTTCCATTCTCCATTAAAACCTATGGGAATCATCACAGTGAAAGGCACCCCACGGCTAGGGCGATGGAGTGTCTCCTGTGCTCCGAAGGACCGAAGCAATAAAACGGTCTCCAATAATCCGGCGTTTTAAGGGTTAAGTAACCCTGAAGGGTAACTTAACCCTTAAAACGTTGGATTTCAGGAGAAAATTGGAATCCACTGCTGCGCGCATTTTTGGCACTCCCGGGAAAGGCAGCCCATCCCTGCGGGCGTGAGGGCCCTTCTGCGACGCCCACGACCGAAGGAATGCGACGGTCTGCAAAATGCTGTCATGTTCTGGGTTGAGTAATCCTGAAAGGTTATCTTCCTGAGAGGTATACTGTCGATAGGGAAAATTTTTGGAAGTCTTTCCGTTCTCCATTATAGCCTATGGGATTCATTGGAATGGGTTAGGGTTAGGGTTAGAGTTCAGGACACACTTATGTTCGGGTGAAAATTGGGGTTTGGTTTAGGGTTGGGTAAGATGTATTTTTGATATCACACTGAATGGTATACTCTTGATTGAGAATTTTTGGATGTTTTTCCATTCTCCATTAAAACCTATGGGAATCATCACAGTGAAAGGCAGTCCACGGCTAGGGCGATGGAGTGTCTCCTGTGCTCCGAAGGACCGAAGCAATAAAACGGTCTCCAATAATCCGGCGTTTTAAGGGTTAAGTAACCCTGAAGGGTAACTTAACCCTTAAAACGTTGGATTTCAGGAGAAAATTGGAATCCACTGCTGCGCGCATTTTTGGCACTCCCGGGAAAGGCAGCCCGTCCCTGCGGGCGTGAGGGCCCTTCTGCGACGCCCACGACCGTAGGAATGCGACGGTCTGCAAGATTCTGTCATGTTCTGGGTTGAGTAATCCTGAAAGGTTATCTTCCTGAGAGGTATACTGTCGATAGGGAAAATTTTTGGAAGTCTTTCCGTTCTCCATTATAGCCTATGGGATTCATTGGAATGGGTTAGGGTTAGGGTTAGAGTTCAGGACACACTTATGTTCGGGTGAAAATTGGGGTTTGGTTTAGGGTTGGGTAAGATGTATTTTTGATATCACACTGAATGGTATACTCTTGATGGGGAAAATTTTTGGATGTTTTTCCATTCTCCATTAAAACCTATGGGAATCATTACAGTGAAAGGCAGCCCACGGCTAGGGGGATGGAGTGTCTCCTGTGCTCCGAAGGACCGAAGCAATAAAACGGTCTCCAATAATCCGGCGTTTTAAGGGTTAAGTAACCCTGAAGGGTAACTTAACCCTTAAAACGTTGGATTTCAGGAGAAAATTGGAATCCACTGCTGCGCGCATTTTTGGCACTCCCGGGGTAAGGCAGCCCGTCCCTGCGGGCGTGAGGGCCTTTCTGCGACGCCCACGACCGTAGGAATGCGACGGTCTGCAAGATTCTGTCATGTTCTGGGTTGAGTAATCCTGAAAGGTTATCTTCCTGAGAGGTATACTGTCGATAGGGAAAATTTTTGGAAGTCTTTCCGTTCTCCATTATAGCCTATGGGATTCATTGGAATGGGTTAGGGTTAGGGTTAGAGTTCAGGACACACTTATGTTCGGGTGAAAATTGGGGTTTGGTTTAGGGTTGGGTAAGATGTATTTTTGATATCACACTGAATGGTATACTCTTGATGGGGAAAATTTTTGGATGTTTTTCCATTCTCCATTAAAACCTATGGGAATCATTACAGTGAAAGGCAGCCCACGGCTAGGGGGATGGAGTGTCTCCTGTGCTCCGAAGGACCGAAGCAATAAAACGGTCTCCAATAATCCGGCGTTTTAAGGGTTAAGTAACCCTGAAGGGTAACTTAACCCTTAAAACGTTGGATTTCAGGAGAAAATTGGAATCCACTGCTGCGCGCATTTTTGGCACTCCCGGGAAAGGCAGCCCGTCCCTGCGGGCGTGAGGGCCCTTCTGCGACGCCCACGACCGAAGGAATGCGACGGTCTGCAAAATGCTGTCATGTTCTGGGTTGAGTAATCCTGAAAGGTTATCTTCCTGAGAGGTATACTGTCGATAGGGAAAATTTTTGGAAGTCTTTCCGTTCTCCATTATAGCCTATGGGATTCATTGGAATGGGTTAGGGTTAGGGTTAGAGTTCAGGACACACTTATGTTCGGGTGAAAATTGGGGTTTGGTTTAGGGTTGGGTAAGATGTATTTTTGATATCACACTGAATGGTATACTCTTGATGGGGAAAATTTTTGGATGTTTTTCCATTCTCCATTAAAACCTATGGGAATCATCACAGTGAAAGGCAGCCCACGGCTAGGGCGATGGAGTGTCTCCTGTGCTCCGAAGGACCGAAGCAATAAAACGGTCTCCAATAATCCGGCGTTTTAAGGGTTAAGTAACCCTGAAGGGTAACTTAACCCTTAAAACGTTGGATTTCAGGAGAAAATTGGAATCCACTGCTGCGCGCATTTTTGGCACTCCCGGGAAAGGCAGCCCGTCCCTGCGGGCGTGAGGGCCCTTCTGCGACGCCCACGACCGTAGGAATGCGACGGTCTGCAAGATTCTGTCATGTTCTGGGTTGAGTAATCCTGAAAGGTTATCTTCCTGAGAGGTATACTGTCGATAGGGAAAATTTTTGGAAGTCTTTCCGTTCTCCATTATAGCCTATGGGATTCATTGGAATGGGTTAGGGTTAGGGTTAGAGTTCAGGACACACTTATGTTCGGGTGAAAATTGGGGTTTGGTTTAGGGTTGGGTAAGATGTATTTTTGATATCACACTGAATGGTATACTCTTGATGGGGAAAATTTTTGGATGTTTTTCCATTCTCCATTAAAATCTATGGGAATCATTACAGTGAAAGGCAGCCCACGGCTAGGGGGATGGAGTGTCTCCTGTGCTCCGAAGGACCGAAGCAATAAAACGGTCTCCAATAATCCGGCGTTTTAAGGGTTAAGTAACCCTGAAGGGTAACTTAACCCTTAAAACGTTGGATTTCAGGAGAAAATTGGAATCCACTGCTGCGCGCATTTTTGGCACTCCCGGGAAAGGCAGCCCGTCCCTGCGGGCGTGAGGGCCCTTCTGCGACGCCCACGACCGTAGGAATGCGACGGTCTGCAAGATTCTGTCATGTTCTGGGTTGAGTAATCCTGAAAGGTTATCTTCCTGAGAGGTATACTGTCGATAGGGAAACTTTTTGGAAGTCTTTCCGTTCTCCATTATAGCCTATGGGATTCATTGGAATGGGTTAGGGTTAGGGTTAGAGTTCAGGACACACTTATGTTCGGGTGAAAATTGGGGTTTGGTTTAGGGTTGGGTAAGATGTATTTTTGATATCACACTGAATGGTATACTCTTGATGGGGAAAATTTTTGGATGTTTTTCCATTCTCCATTAAAACCTATGGGAATCATTACAGTGAAAGGCAGCCCACGGCTAGGAGGATGGAGTGTCTCCTGTGCTCCGAAGGACCGAAGCAATAAAACGGTCTCCAATAATCCGGCGTTTTAAGGGTTAAGTAACCCTGAAGGGTAACTTAACCCTTAAAACGTTGGATTTCAGGAGAAAATTGGAATCCACTGCTGCGCGCACTTTTGGCACTCCCGGGAAAGGCAGCCCGTCCCTGCGGGCGTGAGGGCCCTTCTGCGACGCCCACGACCGTAGGAATGCGACGGTCTGCAAGATTCTGTCATGTTCTGGGTTGAGTAATCCTGAAAGGTTATCTTCCTGAGAGGTATACTGTCGATAGGGAAACTTTTTGGAAGTCTTTCCGTTCTCCATTATAGCCTATGGGATTCATTGGAATGGGTTAGGGTTAGGGTTAGAGTTCAGGACACACTTATGTTCGGGTGAAAATTGGGGTTTGGTTTAGGGTTGGGTAAGATGTATTTTTGATATCACACTGAATGGTATACTCTTGATGGGGAAAATTTTTGGATGTTTTTCCATTCTCCATTAAAACCTATGGGAATCATCACAGTGAAAGGCAGCCCACGGCTAGGGCGATGGAGTGTCTCCTGTGCTCCGAAGGACCGAAGCAATAAAACGGTCTGCAATAATCCGGCGTTTTAAGGGTTAAGTAACCCTGAAGGGTAACTTAACCCTTAAAACGTTGGATTTCAGGAGAAAATTGGAATCCACTGCTGCGCGCATTTTTGGCACTCCCGGGAAAGGCAGCCCGTCCCTGCGGGCGTGAGGGCCCTTCTGCGACGCCCACGACCGTAGGAATGCGACGGTCTGCAAGATTCCGTCATGTTCTGGGTTGAGTAATCCTGAAAGGTTATCTTCCTGAGAGGTATACTGTCGATAGGGAAAATTTTTGGAAGTCTTTCCGTTCTCCATTATAGCCTATGGGATTCATTGGAATGGGTTAGGGTTAGGGTTAGAGTTCAGGACACACTTATGTTCGGGTGAAAATTGGGGTTTGGTTTAGGGTTGGGTAAGATGTATTTTTGATATCACACTGAATGGTATACTCTTGATGGGGAAAATTTTTGGATGTTTTTCCATTCTCCATTAAAACCTATGGGAATCATTACACCATTAAAACCTATGGGAATCATTACAGTGAAAGGCAGCCCACGGCTAGGGCGATGGAGTGTCTCCTGTGCTCCGAAGGACCGAAGCAATAAAACGGTCTCCAATAATCCGGCGTTTTAAGGGTTAAGTAACCCTGAAGGGTAACTTAACCCTTAAAACGTTGGATTTCAGGAGAAAATTGGAATCCACTGCTGGGCGCATTTTTGGCACTCCCAGGAAAGGCAGCCCGTCCCTGCGGGCATGAGGGCCCTTCTGCGACGCCCACGACCGAAGGAATGCGACGGTCTGCAAAATTCTGTCATGTTCTGGGTTGAGTAATCCTGAAAGGTTATCTTCCTGAGAGGTATACTGTCGATCGGGAAAATTTTTGGAAGTCTTTCCGTTCTCCATTATAGCCTATGGGATTCATTGGAATGGGTTAGGGTTAGGGTTAGAGTTCAGGACACACTTATGTTCGGGTGAAAATTGGGGTTTGGTTTAGGGTTGGGTAAGATGTATTTTTGATATCACACTGAATGGTATACTCTTGATGGGGAAAATCTTTGGATGTTTTTCCATTCTCCATTAAAACCTATGGGAATCATTACAGTGAAAGGCAGCCCACGGCTAGGGCGATGGAGTGTCTCCTGTGCTCCGAAGGACCGAAGCAATAAAACGGTCTCCAATAATCCGGCGTTTTAAGGGTTAAGTAACCCTGAAGGGTAACTTAACCCTTAAAACGTTGGATTTCAGGAGAAAATTGGAATCCACTGCTGGGCGCATTTTTGGCACTCCCGGGAAAGGTAGCCCGTCCCTGCGGGCGTGAGGGCCCTTCTGCGACGCCCACGACCGAAGGAATGCGACGGTCTGCAAAATTCTGTCATGTTCTGGGTTGAGTAATCCTGAAAGGTTTTCTTTCTGAGAGGTATACTGTCGATCGGGAAAATTTTTGGAAGTCTTTCTGTTCTCCATTATAGCCTATGGGATTCATTGGAATGGGTTAGGGTTAGGGTTAGAGTTCAGGACACACTTATGTTCGGGTGAAAATTGGGGTTTGGTTTAGGGTTGGGTAAGATGTATTTTTGATATCACACTGAATGGTATACTCTTGATGGGGAAAATTTTTGGAAGTTTTTCCAGTCTCCATTAAAACCTATGGGAATCATTACAGTGAAAGGCAGCCCACGGCTAGGGCGATGGAGTGTCTCCTGTGCTCCGAAGGACCGAAGCAATAAAACGGTCTCCAATAATCCGGCGTTTTAAGGGTTAAGTAACCCTGAAGGGTAACTTAACCCTTAAAACGTTGGATTTCAGGAGAAAATTGGAATCCACTGCTGGGCGCATTTTTGGCACTCCCAGGAAAGGCAGCCCGTCCCTGCGGGCGTGAGGGCCCTTCTGCGACGCCCACGACCGAAGGAATGCGACGGTCTGCAAAATTCTGTCATGTTCTGGGTTGAGTAATCCTGAAAGGTTATCTTCCTGAGAGGTATACTGTCGATCGGGAAAATTTTTGGAAGTCTTTCTGTTCTCCATTATAGCCTATGGGATTCATTGGAATGGGTTAGGGTTAGAGTTCAGGACACACTTATGTTCGGGTGAAAATTGGGGTTTGGTTTAGGGTTGGGTAAGATGTATTTTTGATATCACACTGAATGGTATACTCTTGATGGGGAAAATTTTTGGATGTTTTTCCAGTCTCCATTAAAACCTATGGGAATCATTACAGTGAAAGGCAGCCCACGGCTAGGGCGATGGAGTGTCTCCTGTGCTCCGAAGGACCGAAGCAATAAAACGGTCTCCAATAATCCGGCGTTTTAAGGGTTAAGTAACCCTGAAGGGTAACTTAACCCTTAAAACGTTGGATTTCAGGAGAAAATTGGAATCCACTGCTGGGCGCATTTTTGGCACTCCCGGGAAAGGCAGCCCGTCCCTGCGGGCGTGAGGGCCCTTCTGCGACGCCCACGACCGAAGGAATGCGACGGTCTGCAAAATTCTGTCATGTTCTGGGTTGAGTAATCCTGAAAGGTTTTCTTTCTGAGAGGTATACTGTCGATCGGGAAAATTTTTGGAAGTCTTTCTGTTCTCCATTATAGCCTATGGGATTCATTGGAATGGGTTAGGGTTAGGGTTAGAGTTCAGGACACACTTATGTTCGGGTGAAAATTGGGGTTTGGTTTAGGGTTGGGTAAGATGTATTTTTGATATCACACTGAATGGTATACTCTTGATGGGGAAAATTTTTGGAAGTTTTTCCAGTCTCCATTAAAACCTATGGGAATCATTACAGTGAAAGGCAGCCCACGGCTAGGGCGATGGAGTGTCTCCTGTGCTCCGAAGGACCGAAGCAATAAAACGGTCTCCAATAATCCGGCGTTTTAAGGGTTAAGTAACCCTGAAGGGTAACTTAACCCTTAAAACGTTGGATTTCAGGAGAAAATTGGAATCCACTGCTGGGCGCATTTTTGGCACTCCCAGGAAAGGCAGCCCGTCCCTGCGGGCGTGAGGGCCCTTCTGCGACGCCCACGACCGAAGGAATGCGACGGTCTGCAAAATTCTGTCATGTTCTGGGTTGAGTAATCCTGAAAGGTTATCTTCCTGAGAGGTATACTGTCGATCGGGAAAATTTTTGGAAGTCTTTCTGTTCTCCATTATAGCCTATGGGATTCATTGGAATGGGTTAGGGTTAGAGTTCAGGACACACTTATGTTCGGGTGAAAATTGGGGTTTGGTTTAGGGTTGGGTAAGATGTATTTTTGATATCACACTGAATGGTATACTCTTGATGGGGAAAATTTTTGGATGTTTTTCCAGTCTCCATTAAAACCTATGGGAATCATTACAGTGAAAGGCAGCCCACGGCTAGGGCGATGGAGTGTCTCCTGTGCTCCGAAGGACCGAAGCAATAAAACGGTCTCCAATAATCCGGCGTTTTAAGGGTTAAGTAACCCTGAAGGGTAACTTAACCCTTAAAACGTTGGATTTCAGGAGAAAATTGGAATCCACTGCTGGGCGCATTTTTGGCACTCCCGGGAAAGGCAGCCCGTCCCTGCGGGCGTGAGGGCCCTTCTGCGACGCCCACGACCGAAGGAATGCGACGGTCTGCAAAATTCTGTCATGTTCTGGGTTGAGTAATCCTGAAAGGTTTTCTTTCTGAGAGGTATACTGTCGATAGGGAAAATTTTTGGAAGTCTATCCGTTCTCCATTATAGCCTATGGGATTCATTGGAATGGGTTAGGGTTAGGGTTAGAGTTCAGGACACACTTATGTTCGGGTGAAAATTGGGGTTTGGTTTAGGGTTGGGTAAGATGTATTTTTGATATCACACTGAATGGTATACTCTTCATGGGGAAAATTTTTGGATGTTTTTCCATTCTCCATTAAAACCTATGGGAATCATTACAGTGAAAGGCAGCCCACGGCTAGGGCGATGGAGTGTCTCCTGTGCTCCGAAGGACCGAAGCAATAAAACGGTCTCCAATAATCCGGCGTTTTAAGGGTTAAGTAACCCTGAAGGGTAACTTAACCCTTAAAACGTTGGATTTCAGGAGAAAATTGGAATCCACTGCTGGGCGCATTTTTGGCACTCCCGGGAAAGGCAGCCCGTCCCTGCGGGCGTGAGGGCCCTTCTGCGACGCCCACGACCGAAGGAATGCGACGGTCTGCAAAATTCTGTCATGTTCTGGGTTGAGTAATCCTGAAAGGTTATCTTCCAGAGAGGTATACTGTCGATCGGGAAAATTTTTGGAAGTCTTTCTGTTCTCCATTATAGCCTATGGGATTCATTGGAATGGGTTAGGGTTAGAGTTCAGGACACACTTATGTTCGGGTGAAAATTGGGGTTTGGTTTAGGGTTGGGTAAGATGTATTTTTGATATCACACTGAATGGTATACTCTTGATGGGGAAAATTTTTGGATGTTTTTCCATTCTCCATTAAAACCTATGGGAATCATTACAGTGAAAGGCAGCCCACGGCTAGGGCGATGGAGTGTCTCCTGTGCTCCGAAGGACCGAAGCAATAAAACGGTCTCCAATAATCCGGCGTTTTAAGGGTTAAGTAACCCTGAAGGGTAACTTAACCCTTAAAACGTTGGATTTCAGGAGAAAATTGGAATCCACTGCTGGGCGCATTTTTGGCACTCCCAGGAAAGGCAGCCCGTCCCTGCGGGCGTGAGGGCCCTTCTGCGACGCCCACGACCGAAGGAATGCGACGGTCTGCAAAATTCTGTCATGTTCTGGGTTGAGTAATCCTGAAAGGTTATCTTCCTGAGAGGTATACTGTCGATCGGGAAAATTTTTGGAAGTCTTTCCGTTCTCCATTATAGCCTATGGGATTCATTGGAATGGGTTAGGGTTAGGGTTAGAGTTCAGGACACACTTATGTTCGGGTGAAAATTGGGGTTTGGTTTAGGGTTGGGTAAGATGTATTTTTGATATCACACTGAATGGTATACTCTTGATGGGGAAAATTTTTGGATGTTTTTTCATTCTCCATTAAAACCTATGGGAATCATTACAGTGAAAGGCAGCCCACGGCTAGGGGGATGGAGTGTCTCCTGTGCTCCGAAGGACCGAAGCAATAAAACGGTCTCCAATAATCCGGCGTTTTAAGGGTTAAGTAACCCTGAAGGGTAACTTAACCCTTAAAACGTTGGATTTCAGGAGAAAATTGGAATCCACTGCTGGGCGCATTTTTGGCACTCCCGGGAACGGCAGCCCGTCCCTGCGGGCGTGAGGGCCCTTCTGCGACGCCCACGACCAAAGGAATGCGACGGTCTGCAAAATTCTGTCATGTTCTGGGTTGAGTAATCCTGAAAGGTTTTCTTCCTGAGAGGTATACTGTCGATAGGGAAAATTTTTGGAAGTCTATCCGTTCTCCATTATAGCCTATGGGATTCATTGGAACGGGTTAGGGTTAGGGTTAGAGTTCAGGACACACTTATGTTCGGGTGAAAATTGGGGTTTGGTTTAGGGTTGGGTAAGATGCATTTTTGATATCACACTGAATGGTATACTCTTGATGGGGAAAATTTTTGGATGTTTTTCCATTCTCCATTAAAACCTATGGGAATCATTACAGTGAAAGGCAGCCCACGGCTAGGGCGATGGAGTGTCTCCTGTGCTCCGAAGGACCGAAGCAATAAAACGGTCTCCAATAATCCGGCGTTTTAAGGGTTAAGTAACCCTGAAGGGTAACTTAACCCTTAAAACGTTGGATTTCAGGAGAAAATTGGAATCCACTGCTGGGCGCATTTTTGGCACTTCCGGGAAAGGCAGCCCGTCCCTGCGGGCGTGAGGGCCCTTCTGCGACGCCCACGACCGAAGGAATGCGACGGTCTGCAAAATTCTGTCATGTTCTGGGTTGAGTAATCCTGAAAGGTTAGCTTCCTGAGAGGTATACTGTCGATCGGGAAAATTTTTGGAAGTCTTTCCGTTCTCCATTATAGCCTATGGGATTCATTGGAATGGGTTAGGGTTAGAGTTCAGGACACACTTATGTTCGGGTGAAAATTGGGGTTTGGTTTAGGGTTGGGTAAGATGTATTTTTGATATCACACTGAATGGTATACTCTTGATGGGGAAAATTTTTGGATGTTTTTCCATTCTCCATTAAAACCTATGGGAATCATTACAGTGAAAGGCAGCCCACGGCTAGGGGGATGGAGTGTCTCCTGTGCTCCGAAGGACCGAAGCAATAAAACGGTCTCCAATAATCCGGCGTTTTAAGGGTTAAGTAACCCTGAAGGGTAACTTAACCCTTAAAACGTTGGATTTCAGGAGAAAATTGGAATCCACTGCTGGGCGCATTTTTGGCACTCCCGGGAAAGGCAGCCCGTCCCTGCAGGCGTGAGGGCCCTTCTGCGACGCCCACGACCGAAGGAATGTGACGGTCTGCAAAATTCTGTCATGTTCTGGGTTGAGTAATCCTGAAAGGTTATCTTCCTGAGAGGTATACTGTCGATCGGGAAAATTTTTGGAAGTCTTTCTGTTCTCCATTATAGCCTATGGGATTCATTGGAATGGGTTAGGGTTAGAGTTCAGGACACACTTATGTTTGGGTGAAAATTGGGGTTTGGTTTAGGGTTGGGTAAGATGTATTTTTGATATCACATTGAATGGTATACTCTTGATGGGGAAAATTTTTGGATGTTTTTCCATTCTCCATTAAAACCTATGGGAATCATTACAGTGAAAGGCAGCCCACGGCTAGGGCGATGGAGTGTCTCCTGTGCTCCGAAGGACCGAAGCAATAAAACGGTCTCCAATAATCCGGCGTTTTAAGGGTTAAGTAACCCTGAAGGGTAACTTAACCCTTAAAACGTTGGATTTCAGGAGAAAATTGGAATCCACTGCTGGGCGCATTTTTGGCACTCCCAGGAAAGGCAGCCCGTCCCTGCGGGCGTGAGGGCCCTTCTGCGATGCCCACGACCGAAGGAATGCGACGGTCTGCAAAATTCTGTCATGTTCTGGGTTGAGTAATCCTGAAAGGTTAGCTTCCTGAGAGGTATACTGTCGATCGGGAAAATTTTTGGAAGTCTTTCCGTTCTCCATTATAGCCTATGGGATTCATTGGAATGGGTTAGGGTTAGAGTTCAGGACACACTTATGTTCGGGTGAAAATTGGGGTTTGGTTTAGGGTTGGGTAAGATGTATTTTTGATATCACACTGAATGGTATACTCTTGATGGGGAAAATTTTTGGATGTTTTTCCATTCTCCATTAAAACCTATGGGAATCATTACAGTGAAAGGCAGCCCACGGCTAGGGCGATGGAGTGTCTCCTGTGCTCCGAAGGACCGAAGCAATAAAACGGTCTCCAATAATCCGGCGTTTTAAAGGGTTAAGTAACCCTGAAGGGTAACTTAACCCTTAAAACGTTGGATTTCAGGAGAAAATTGGAATCCACTGCTGGGCGTATTTTTGGCACTCCCGGGAAAGGCAGCCCGTCCCTGCGGGCGTGAGGGCCCTTCTGCGACGCCCACGACCGAAGGAATGCGACGGTCTGCAAAATTCTGTCATGTTCTGGGTTGAGTAATCCTGAAAGGTTATCTTCCTGAGAGGTATACTGTCGATCGGGAAAATTTTTGGAAGTCTTTCCGTTCTCCATTATAGCCTATGGGATTCATTGGAATGGGTTAGGGTTAGGGTTAGAGTTCAGGACACACTTATGTTCGGGTGAAAATTGGGGTTTGGTTTAGGGTTGGGTAAGATGTATTTTTGATATCACACTGAATGGTATACTCTTGATGGGGAAAATTTTTGGATGTTTTTCCATTCTCCATTAAAACCTATGGGAATCATTACAGTGAAAGGCAGCCCACGGCTAGGGGGATGGAGTGTCTCCTGTGCTCCGAAGGACCGAAGCAATAAAACGGTCTCCAATAATCCGGCGTTTTAAGGGTTAAGTAACCCTGAAGGGTAACTTAACCCTTAAAACGTTGGATTTCAGGAGAAAATTGGAATCCACTGCTGGGCGCATTTTTGGCACTCCCGGGAAAGGCAGCCCGTCCCTGCGGGCGTGAGGGCCCTTCTGCGACGCCCACGACCGAAGGAATGCGACGGTCTGCAAAATTCTGTCATGTTCTGGGTTGAGTAATCCTGAAAGGTTATCTTCCTGAGAGGTATACTGTCGATCGGGAAAATTTTTGGAAGTCTTTCCGTTCTCCATTATAGCCTATGGGATTCATTGGAATGGGTTAGGGTTAGGGTTAGAGTTCAGGACACACTTATGTTCGGGTGAAAATTGGGGTTTGGTTTAGGGTTGGGTAAGATGTATTTTTGATATCACACTGAATGGTATACTCTTGATGGGGAAAATTTTTGGATGTTTTTCCATTCTCCATTAAAACCTATGGGAATCATTACAGTGAAAGGCAGCCCACGGCTAGGGGGATGGAGTGTCTCCTGTGCTCCGAAGGACCGAAGCAATAAAACGGTCTCCAATAATCCGGCGTTTTAAGGGTTAAGTAACCCTGAAGGGTAACTTAACCCTTAAAACGTTGGATTTCAGGAGAAAATTGGAATCCACTGCTGGGCGCATTTTTGGCACTCCCAGGAAAGGCAGCCCGTCCCTGCGGGCGTGAGGGCCCTTCTGCGACGCCCACGACCGAAGGAATGCGACGGTCTGCAAAATTCTGTCATGTTCTGGGTTGAGTAATCCTGAAAGGTTAGCTTCCTGAGAGGTATACTGTCGATCGGGAAAATTTTTGGAAGTCTTTCCGTTCTCCATTATAGCCTATGGGATTCATTGGAATGGGTTAGGGTTAGAGTTCAGGACACACTTATGTTCGGGTGAAAATTGGGGTTTGGTTTAGGGTTGGGTAAGATGTATTTTTGATATCACACTGAATGGTATACTCTTGATGGGGAAAATTTTTGGATGTTTTTCCATTCTCCATTAAAACCTATGGGAATCATTACAGTGAAAGGCAGCCCACGGCTAGGGCGATGGAGTGTCTCCTGTGCTCCGAAGGACCGAAGCAATAAAACGGTCTCCAATAATCCGGCGTTTTAAGGGTTAAGTAACCCTGAAGGGTAACTTAACCCTTAAAACGTTGGATTTCAGGAGAAAATTGGAATCCACTGCTGGGCGCATTTTTGGCACTCCCGGGAAAGGCAGCCCGTCCCTGCGGGCGTGAGGGCCCTTCTGCGACGCCCACGACCGAAGGAATGCGACGGTCTGCAAAATTCTGTCATGTTCTGGGTTGAGTAATCCTGAAAGGTTATCTTCCTGAGAGGTATACTGTCGATCGGGAAAATTTTTGGAAGTCTTTCCGTTCTCCATTATAGCCTATGGGATTCATTGGAATGGGTTAGGGTTAGGGTTAGAGTTCAGGACACACTTATGTTCGGGTGAAAATTGGGGTTTGGTTTAGGGTTGGGTAAGATGTATTTTTGATATCACACTGAATGGTATACTCTTGATGGGGAAAATTTTTGGATGTTTTTCCATTCTCCATTAAAACCTATGGGAATCATTACAGTGAAAGGCAGCCCACGGCTAGGGGGATGGAGTGTCTCCTGTGCTCCGAAGGACCGAAGCAATAAAACGGTCTCCAATAATCCGGCGTTTTAAGGGTTAAGTAACCCTGAAGGGTAACTTAACCCTTAAAACATTGGATTTCAGGAGAAAATTGGAATCCACTGCTGGGCGCATTTTTGGCACTCTCGGGAAAGGCAGCCCGTCCCTGCGGGCGTGAGGGCCCTTCTGCGACGCCCACGACCGAAGGAATGCGACTGTCTGCAAAATTCTGTCATGTTCTGGGTTGAGTAATCCTGAAAGGTTATCTTCCTGAGAGGTATACTGTCGATAGGGAAAATTTTTGGAAGTCTATCCGTTCTCCATTATAGCCTATGGGATTCATTGGAACGGGTTAGGGTTAGGGTTAGAGTTCAGGACACACTTATGTTCGGGTGAAAATTGTGGTTTGGTTTAGGGTTGGGTAAGATGTATTTTTGATATCACACTGAATGGTATACTCTTGATGGGGAAAATTTTTGGATGTTTTTCCATTCTCCATTAAAACCTATGGGAATCATTACAGTGAAAGGCAGCCCACGGCTAGGGCGATGGAGTGTCTCCTGTGCTCCGAAGGACCGAAGCAATAAAACGGTCTCCAATAATCCGGCGTTTTAAGGGTTAAGTAACCCTGAAGGGTAACTTAACCCTTAAAACGTTGGATTTCAGGAGAAAATTGGAATCCACTGCTGGGCGCATTTTTGGCACTCCCGGGAAAGGCAGCCCGTCCCTGCGGGCGTGAGGGCCCTTCTGCGACGCCCACGACCGAAGGAATGCGACGGTCTGCAAAATTCTGTCATGTTCTGGGTTGAGTAATCCTGAAAGGTTAGCTTCCTGAGAGGTATACTGTCGATCGGGAAAATTTTTGGAAGTCTTTCCGTTCTCCATTATAGCCTATGGGATTCATTGGAATGGGTTAGGGTTAGAGTTCAGGACACACTTATGTTCGGGTGAAAATTGGGGTTTGGTTTAGGGTTGGGTAAGATGTATTTTTGATATCACACTGAATGGTATACTCTTGATGGGGAAAATTTTTGGATGTTTTTCCATTCTCCATTAAAACCTATGGGAATCATTACAGTGAAAGGCAGCCCACGGCTAGGGCGATGGAGTGTCTCCTGTGCTCCGAAGGACCGAAGCAATAAAACGGTCTCCAATAATCCGGCGTTTTAAGGGTTAAGTAACCCTGAAGGGTAACTTAACCCTTAAAACGTTGGATTTCAGGAGAAAATTGGAATCCACTGCTGGGCGCATTTTTGGCACTCCCGGGAAAGGCAGCCCGTCCCTGCGGGCGTGAGGGCCCTTCTGCGACGCCCACGACCGAAGGAATGCGACGGTCTGCAAAATTCTGTCATGTTCTGGGTTGAGTAATCCTGAAAGGTTATCTTCCTGAGAGGTATACTGTCGATCGGGAAAATTTTTGGAAGTCTTTCCGTTCTCCATTATAGCCTATGGGATTCATTGGAATGGGTTAGGGTTAGGGTTAGAGTTCAGGACACACTTATGTTCGGGTGAAAATTGGGGTTTGGTTTAGGGTTGGGTAAGATGTATTTTTGATATCACACTGAATGGTATACTCTTGATGGGGAAAATTTTTGGATGTTTTTCCATTCTCCATTAAAACCTATGGGAATCATTACAGTGAAAGGCAGCCCACGGCTAGGGGGATGGAGTGTCTCCTGTGCTCCGAAGGACCGAAGCAATAAAACGGTCTCCAATAATCCGGCGTTTTAAGGGTTAAGTAACCCTGAAGGGTAACTTAACCCTTAAAACGTTGGATTTCAGGAGAAAATTGGAATCCACTGCTGGGCGCATTTTTGGCACTCCCGGGAAAGGCAGCCCGTCCCTGCGGGCGTGAGGGCCCTTCTGCGACGCCCACGACCGAAGGAATGCGACGGTCTGCAAAATTCTGTCATGTTCTGGGTTGAGTAATCCTGAAAGGTTATCTTCCTGAGAGGTATACTGTCGATCGGGAAAATTTTTGGAAGTCTTTCCGTTCTCCATTATAGCCTATGGGATTCATTGGAATGGGTTAGGGTTAGGGTTAGAGTTCAGGACACACTTATGTTCGGGTGAAAATTGGGGTTTGGTTTAGGGTTGGGTAAGATGTATTTTTGATATCACACTGAATGGTATACTCTTGATGGGGAAAATTTTTGGATGTTTTTCCATTCTCCATTAAAACCTATGGGAATCATTACAGTGAAAGGCAGCCCACGGCTAGGGGGATGGAGTGTCTCCTGTGCTCCGAAGGACCGAAGCAATAAAACGGTCTCCAATAATCCGGCGTTTTAAGGGTTAAGTAACCCTGAAGGGTAACTTAACCCTTAAAACGTTGGATTTCAGGAGAAAATTGGAATCCACTGCTGGGCGCATTTTTGGCACTCCCAGGAAAGGCAGCCCGTCCCTGCGGGCGTGAGGGCCCTTCTGCGACGCCCACGACCGAAGGAATGCGACGGTCTGCAAAATTCTGTCATGTTCTGGGTTGAGTAATCCTGAAAGGTTAGCTTCCTGAGAGGTATACTGTCGATCGGGAAAATTTTTGGAAGTCTTTCCGTTCTCCATTATAGCCTATGGGATTCATTGGAATGGGTTAGGGTTAGAGTTCAGGACACACTTATGTTCGGGTGAAAATTGGGGTTTGGTTTAGGGTTGGGTAAGATGTATTTTTGATATCACACTGAATGGTATACTCTTGATGGGGAAAATTTTTGGATGTTTTTCCATTCTCCATTAAAACCTATGGGAATCATTACAGTGAAAGGCAGCCCACGGCTAGGGCGATGGAGTGTCTCCTGTGCTCCGAAGGACCGAAGCAATAAAACGGTCTCCAATAATCCGGCGTTTTAAGGGTTAAGTAACCCTGAAGGGTAACTTAACCCTTAAAACGTTGGATTTCAGGAGAAAATTGGAATCCACTGCTGGGCGCATTTTTGGCACTCCCGGGAAAGGCAGCCCGTCCCTGCGGGCGTGAGGGCCCTTCTGCGACGCCCACGACCGAAGGAATGCGACGGTCTGCAAAATTCTGTCATGTTCTGGGTTGAGTAATCCTGAAAGGTTATCTTCCTGAGAGGTATACTGTCGATCGGGAAAATTTTTGGAAGTCTTTCCGTTCTCCATTATAGCCTATGGGATTCATTGGAATGGGTTAGGGTTAGGGTTAGAGTTCAGGACACACTTATGTTCGGGTGAAAATTGGGGTTTGGTTTAGGGTTGGGTAAGATGTATTTTTGATATCACACTGAATGGTATACTCTTGATGGGGAAAATTTTTGGATGTTTTTCCATTCTCCATTAAAACCTATGGGAATCATTACAGTGAAAGGCAGCCCACGGCTAGGGGGATGGAGTGTCTCCTGTGCTCCGAAGGACCGAAGCAATAAAACGGTCTCCAATAATCCGGCGTTTTAAGGGTTAAGTAACCCTGAAGGGTAACTTAACCCTTAAAACATTGGATTTCAGGAGAAAATTGGAATCCACTGCTGGGCGCATTTTTGGCACTCTCGGGAAAGGCAGCCCGTCCCTGCGGGCGTGAGGGCCCTTCTGCGACGCCCACGACCGAAGGAATGCGACTGTCTGCAAAATTCTGTCATGTTCTGGGTTGAGTAATCCTGAAAGGTTATCTTCCTGAGAGGTATACTGTCGATAGGGAAAATTTTTGGAAGTCTATCCGTTCTCCATTATAGCCTATGGGATTCATTGGAACGGGTTAGGGTTAGGGTTAGAGTTCAGGACACACTTATGTTCGGGTGAAAATTGTGGTTTGGTTTAGGGTTGGGTAAGATGTATTTTTGATATCACACTGAATGGTATACTCTTGATGGGGAAAATTTTTGGATGTTTTTCCATTCTCCATTAAAACCTATGGGAATCATTACAGTGAAAGGCAGCCCACGGCTAGGGCGATGGAGTGTCTCCTGTGCTCCGAAGGACCGAAGCAATAAAACGGTCTCCAATAATCCGGCGTTTTAAGGGTTAAGTAACCCTGAAGGGTAACTTAACCCTTAAAACGTTGGATTTCAGGAAAAAATTGGAATCCACTGCTGGGCGCATTTTTGGCACTCCCGGGAAAGGCAGCCCGTCCCTGCGGGCGTGAGGGCCCTTCTGCGACGCCCACGACCGAAGGAATGCGACGGTCTGCAAAATTCTGTCATGTTCTGGGTTGAGTAATCCTGAAAGGTTAGCTTCCTGAGAGGTATACTGTCGATCGGGAAAATTTTTGGAAGTCTTTCCGTTCTCCATTATAGCCTATGGGATTCATTGGAATGGGTTAGGGTTAGAGTTCAGGACACACTTATGTTCGGGTGAAAATTGGGGTTTGGTTTAGGGTTGGGTGAGATGTATTTTTGATATCACACTGAATGGTATACTCTTGATGGGGAAAATTTTTGGATGTTTTTCCAGTCTCCATTAAAACCTATGGGAATCATTACAGTGAAAGGCAGCCCACGGCTAGGGCGATGGAGTGTCTCCTGTGCTCCGAAGGACCGAAGCAATAAAACGGTCTCCAATAATCCGGCGTTTTAAGGGTTAAGTAACCCTGAAGGGTAACTTAACCCTTAAAACGTTGGATTTCAGGAGAAAATTGGAATCCACTGCTGGGCGCATTTTTGGCACTCCCGGGAAAGGCAGCCCGTCCCTGCGGGCGTGAGGGCCCTTCTGCGACGCCCACGACCGAAGGAATGCGACGGTCTGCAAAATTCTGTCATGTTCTGGGTTGAGTAATCCTGAAAGGTTAGCTTCCTGAGAGGTATACTGTCGATCGGGAAAATTTTTGGAAGTCTTTCCGTTCTCCATTATAGCCTATGGGATTCATTGGAATGGGTTAGGGTTAGAGTTCAGGACACACTTATGTTCGGGTGAAAATTGGGGTTTGGTTTAGGGTTGGGTAAGATGTATTTTTGATATCACACTGAATGGTATACTCTTGATGGGGAAAATTTTTGGATGTTTTTCCATTCTCCATTAAAACCTATGGGAATCATTACAGTGAAAGGCAGCCCACGGCTAGGGCGATGGAGTGTCTCCTGTGCTCCGAAGGACCGAAGCAATAAAACGGTCTCCAATAATCCGGCGTTTTAAGGGTTAAGTAACCCTGAAGGGTAACTTAACCCTTAAAACGTTGGATTTCAGGAGAAAATTGGAATCCACTGCTGGGCGCAATTTTGGCACTCCCGGGAAAGGCAGCCCGTCCCTGCGGGCGTGAGGGCCCTTCTGCGACGCCCACGACCGAAGGAATGCGACGGTCTGCAAAATTCTGTCATGTTCTGGGTTGAGTAATCCTGAAAGGTTATCTTCCTGAGAGGTATACTGTCGATCGGGAAAATTTTTGGAAGTCTTTCCGTTCTCCATTATAGCCTATGGGATTCATTGGAATGGGTTAGGGTTAGGGTTAGAGTTCAGGACACACTTATGTTCGGGTGAAAATTGGGGTTTGGTTTAGGGTTGGGTAAGATGTATTTTTGATATCACACTGAATGGTATACTCTTGATGGGGAAAATTTTTGGATGTTTTTCCATTCTCCATTAAAACCTATGGGAATCATTACAGTGAAAGGCAGCCCACGGCTAGGGCGATGGAGTGTCTCCTGTGCTCCGAAGGACCGAAGCAATAAAACGGTCTCCAATAATCCGGCGTTTTAAGGGTTAAGTAACCCTGAAGGGTAACTTAACCCTTAAAACGTTGGATTTCAGGAGAAAATTGGAATCCACTGCTGGGCGCATTTTTGGCACTCCCGGGAAAGGCAGCCCGTCCCTGCGGGCGTGAGGGCCCTTCTGCGACGCCTACGACCGAAGGAATGCGACGGTCTGCAAAATTCTGTCATGTTCTGGGTTGAGTAATCCTGAAAGGTTAGCTTCCTGAGAGGTATACTGTCGATCGGGAAAATTTTTGGAAGTCTTTCCGTTCTCCATTATAGCCTATGGGATTCATTGGAATGGGTTAGGGTTAGAGTTCAGGACACACTTATGTTCGGGTGAAAATTGGGGTTTGGTTTAGGGTTGGGTGAGATGTATTTTTGATATCACACTGAATGGTATACTCTTGATGGGGAAAATTTTTGGATGTTTTTCCATTCTCCATTAAAACCTATGGGAATCATTACAGTGAAAGGCAGCCCACGGCTAGGGCGATGGAGTGTCTCCTGTGCTCCGAAGGACCGAAGCAATAAAACGGTCTCCAATAATCCGGCGTTTTAAGGGTTAAGTAACCCTGAAGGGTAACTTAACCCTTAAAACGTTGGATTTCAGGAGAAAATTGGAATCCACTGCTGGGCGCATTTTTGGCACTCCCGGGAAAGGCAGCCCGTCCCTGCGGGCGTGAGGGCCCTTCTGCGACGCCAACGACCGAAGGAATGCGACGGTCTGCAAAATTCTGTCATGTTCTGGGTTGAGTAATCCTGAAAGGTTAGCTTCCTGAGAGGTATACTGTCGATCGGGAAAATTTTTGGAAGTCTTTCCGTTCTCCATTATAGCCTATGGGATTCATTGGAATGGGTTAGGGTTAGAGTTCAGGACACACTTATGTTCGGGTGAAAATTGGGGTTTGGTTTAGGGTTGGGTAAGATGTATTTTTGATATCACACTGAATGGTATACTCTTGATGGGGAAAATTTTTGGATGTTTTTCCATTCTCCATTAAAACCTATGGGAATCATTACAGTGAAAGGCAGCCCACGGCTAGGGCGATGGAGTGTCTCCTGTGCTCCGAAGGACCGAAGCAATAAAACGGTCTCCAATAATCCGGCGTTTTAAGGGTTAAGTAACCCTGAAGGGTAACTTAACCCTTAAAACGTTGGATTTCAGGAGAAAATTGGAATCCACTGCTGGGCGCATTTTTGGCACTCCCGGGAAAGGCAGCCCGTCCCTGCGGGCGTGAGGGCCCTTCTGCGACGCTCACGACCGAAGGAATGCGACGGTCTGCAAAATTCTGTCATGTTCTGGGTTGAGTAATCCTGAAAGGTTAGCTTCCTGAGAGGTATACTGTCGATCGGAAAAATTTTTGGAAGTCTTTCCGTTCTCCATTATAGCCTATGGGATTCATTGGAATGGGTTAGGGTTAGAGTTCAGGACACACTTATGTTCGGGTGAAAATTGGGGTTTGGTTTAGGGTTGGGTGAGATGTATTTTTGATATCACACTGAATGGTATACTCTTGATGGGGAAAATTTTTGGATGTTTTTCCATTCTCCATTAAAACCTATGGGAATCATTACAGTGAAAGGCAGCCCACGGCTAGGGCGATGGAGTGTCTCCTGTGCTCCGAAGGACCGAAGCAATAAAACGGTCTCCAATAATCCGGCGTTTTAAGGGTTAAGTAACCCTGAAGGGTAACTTAACCCTTAAAACGTTGGATTTCAGGAGAAAATTGGAATCCACTGCTGGGCGCATTTTTGGCACTCCCGGGAAAGGCAGCCCGTCCCTGCGGGCGTGAGGGCCCTTCTGCGACGCCCACGACCGAAGGAATGCGACGGTCTGCAAAATTCTGTCATGTTCTGGGTTGAGTAATCCGGAAAGGTTAGCTTCCTGAGAGGTATACTGTCGATCGGGAAAATTTTTGGAAGTCTTTCCGTTCTCCATTATAGCCTATGGGATTCATTGGAATGGGTTAGGGTTAGAGTTCAGGACACACTTATGTTCGGGTGAAAATTGGGGTTTGGTTTAGGGTTGGGTGAGATGTATTTTTGATATCACACTGAATGGTATACTCTTGATGGGGAAAATTTTTGGATGTTTTTCCATTCTCCATTAAAACCTATGGGAATCATTACAGTGAAAGGCAGCCCACGGCTAGGGCGATGGAGTGTCTCCTGTGCTCCGAAGGACCGAAGCAATAAAACGGTCTCCAATAATCCGGCGTTTTAAGGGTTAAGTAACCCTGAAGGGTAACTTAACCCTTAAAACGTTGGATTTCAGGAGAAAATTGGAATCCACTGCTGGGCGCATTTTTGGCACTCCCGGGAAAGGCAGCCCGTCCCTGCGGGCGTGAGGGCCCTTCTGCGACGCCCACGACCGAAGGAATGCGACGGTCTGCAAAATTCTGTCATGTTCTGGGTTGAGTAATCCTGAAAGGTTAGCTTCCTGAGAGGTATACTGTCGATCGGGAAAATTTTTGGAAGTCTTTCCGTTCTCCATTATAGCCTATGGGATTCATTGGAATGGGTTAGGGTTAGAGTTCAGGACACACTTATGTTCGGGTGAAAATTGGGGTTTGGTTTAGGGTTGGGTAAGATGTATTTTTGATATCACACTGAATGGTATACTCTTGATGGGGAAAATTTTTGGATGTTTTTCCATTCTCCATTAAAACCTATGGGAATCATTACAGTGAAAGGCAGCCCACGGCTAGGGCGATGGAGTGTCTCCTGTGCTCCGAAGGACCGAAGCAATAAAACGGTCTCCAATAATCCGGCGTTTTAAGGGTTAAGTAACCCTGAAGGGTAACTTAACCCTTAAAACGTTGGATTTCAGGAGAAAATTGGAATCCACTGCTGGGCGCATTTTTGGCACTCCCGGGAAAGGCAGCCCGTCCCTGCGGGCGTGAGGGCCCTTCTGCGACGCCCACGACCGAAGGAATGCGACGGTCTGCAAAATTCTGTCATGTTCTGGGTTGAGTAATCCTGAAAGGTTATCTTCCTGAGAGGTATACTGTCGATCGGGAAAATTTTTGGAAGTCTTTCCGTTCTCCATTATAGCCTATGGGATTCATTGGAATGGGTTAGGGTTAGGGTTAGAGTTCAGGACACACTTATGTTCGGGTGAAAATTGGGGTTTGGTTTAGGGTTGGGTAAGATGTATTTTTGATATCACACTGAATGGTATACTCTTGATGGGGAAAATTTTTGGATGTTTTTCCATTCTCCATTAAAACCTATGGGAATCATTACAGTGAAAGGCAGCCCACGGCTAGGGCGATGGAGTGTCTCCTGTGCTCCGAAGGACCGAAGCAATAAAACCGTCTCCAATAATCCGGCGTTTTAAGGGTTAAGTAACCCTGAAGGGTAACTTAACCCTTAAAACGTTGGATTTCAGGAGAAAATTGGAATCCACTGCTGGGCGCATTTTTGGCACTCCCGGGAAAGGCAGCCCGTCCCTGCGGGCGTGAGGGCCCTTCTGCGACGCCCACGACCGAAGGAATGCGACGGTCTGCAAAATTCTGTCATGTTCTGGGTTGAGTAATCCTGAAAGGTTATCTTCCTGAGAGGTATACTGTCGATAGGGAAAATTTTTGGAAGTCTATCCGTTCTCCATTATAGCCTATGGGATTCATTGGAACGGGTTAGGGTTAGGGTTAGAGTTCAGGACACACTTATGTTCGGGTGAAAATTGTGGTTTGGTTTAGGGTTGGGTAAGATGTATTTTTGATATCACACTGAATGGTATACTCTTGATGGGGAAAATTTTTGGATGTTTTTCCATTCTCCATTAAAACCTATGGGAATCATTACAGTGAAAGGCAGCCCACGGCTAGGGCGATGGAGTGTCTCCTGTGCTCCGAAGGACCGAAGCAATAAAACGGTCTCCAATAATCCGGCGTTTTAAGGGTTAAGTAACCCTGAAGGGTAACTTAACCCTTAAAACGTTGGATTTCAGGAGAAAATTGGAATCCACTGCTGGGCGCATTTTTGGCACTCCCGGGAAAGGCAGCCCGTCCCTGCGGGCGTGAGGGCCCTTCTGCGACGCCCACGACCGAAGGAATGCGACGGTCTGCAAAATTCTGTCATGTTCTGGGTTGAGTAATCCTGAAAGGTTAGCTTCCTGAGAGGTATACTGTCGATCGGGAAAATTTTTGGAAGTCTTTCCGTTCTCCATTATAGCCTATGGGATTCATTGGAATGGGTTAGGGTTAGAGTTCAGGACACACTTATGTTCGGGTGAAAATTGGGGTTTGGTTTAGGGTTGGGTGAGATGTATTTTTGATATCACACTGAATGGTATACTCTTGATGGGGAAAATTTTTGGATGTTTTTCCATTCTCCATTAAAACCTATGGGAATCATTACAGTGAAAGGCAGCCCACGGCTAGGGCGATGGAGTGTCTCCTGTGCTCCGAAGGACCGAAGCAATAAAACGGTCTCCAATAATCCGGCGTTTTAAGGGTTAAGTAACCCTGAAGGGTAACTTAACCCTTAAAACGTTGGATTTCAGGAGAAAATTGGAATCCACTGCTGGGCGCATTTTTGGCACTCCCGGGAAAGGCAGCCCGTCCCTGCGGGCGTGAGGGCCCTTCTGCGACGCCCACGACCGAAGGAATGCGACGGTCTGCAAAATTCTGTCATGTTCTGGGTTGAGTAATCCTGAAAGGTTAGCTTCCTGAGAGGTATACTGTCGATCGGGAAAATTTTTGGAAGTCTTTCCGTTCTCCATTATAGCCTATGGGATTCATTGGAATGGGTTAGGGTTAGAGTTCAGGACACACTTATGTTCGGGTGAAAATTGGGGTTTGGTTTAGGGTTGGGTAAGATGTATTTTTGATATCACACTGAATGGTATACTCTTGATGGGGAAAATTTTTGGATGTTTTTCCATTCTCCATTAAAACCTATGGGAATCATTACAGTGAAAGGCAGCCCACGGCTAGGGCGATGGAGTGTCTCCTGTGCTCCGAAGGACCGAAGCAATAAAACGGTCTCCAATAATCCGGCGTTTTAAGGGTTAAGTAACCCTGAAGGGTAACTTAACCCTTAAAACGTTGGATTTCAGGAGAAAATTGGAATCCACTGCTGGGCGCATTTTTGGCACTCCCGGGAAAGGCAGCCCGTCCCTGCGGGTGTGAGGGCCCTTCTGCGACGCCCACGACCGAAGGAATGCGACGGTCTGCAAAATTCTGTCATGTTCTGGGTTGAGTAATCCTGAAAGGTTATCTTCCTGAGAGGTATACTGTCGATCGGGAAAATTTTTGGAAGTCTTTCCGTTCTCCATTATAGCCTATGGGATTCATTGGAATGGGTTAGGGTTAGGGTTAGAGTTCAGGACACACTTATGTTCGGGTGAAAATTGGGGTTTGGTTTAGGGTTGGGTAAGATGTATTTTTGATATCACACTGAATGGTATACTCTTGATGGGGAAAATTTTTGGATGTTTTTCCATTCTCCATTAAAACCTATGGGAATCATTACAGTGAAAGGCAGCCCACGGCTAGGGGGATGGAGTGTCTCCTGTGCTCCGAAGGACCGAAGCAATAAAACGGTCTCCAATAATCCGGCGTTTTAAGGGTTAAGTAACCCTGAAGGGTAACTTAACCCTTAAAACGTTGGATTTCAGGAGAAAATTGGAATCCACTGCTGGGCGCATTTTTGGCACTCTCGGGAAAGGCAGCCCGTCCCTGCGGGCGTGAGGGCCCTTCTGCGACGCCCACGACCGAAGGAATGCGACGGTCTGCAAAATTCTGTCATGTTCTGGGTTGAGTAATCCTGAAAGGTTATCTTCCTGAGAGGTATACTGTCGATAGGGAAAATTTTTGTAAGTCTTTCCGTTTTCCATT
This sequence comes from Heteronotia binoei, assembly GCF_032191835.1. Lineage (NCBI taxonomy): Eukaryota > Metazoa > Chordata > Lepidosauria > Squamata > Gekkonidae > Heteronotia > Heteronotia binoei. The sequence continues at coordinate 192,671 of NW_026800208.1, read as the reverse complement.
ATAGCCTATGGGATTCATTGGAATGGGTTAGGGTTAGGGTTAGAGTTCAGGACACACTTATGTTCGGGTGAAAATTGGGGTTTGGTTTAGGGTTGGGTAAGATGTATTTTTGATATCACACTGAATGGTATACTCTTGATGGGGAAAATTTTTGGATGTTTTTCCATTCTCCATTAAAACCTATGGGAATCATTACAGTGAAAGGCAGCCCACGGCTAGGGGGATGGAGTGTCTCCTGTGCTCCGAAGGACCGAAGCAATAAAACGGTCTCCAATAATCCGGCGTTTTAAGGGTTAAGTAACCCTGAAGGGTAACTTAACCCTTAAAACGTTGGATTTCAGGAGAAAATTGGAATCCACTGCTGGGCGCATTTTTGGCACTCCCGGGAAAGGCAGCCCGTCCCTGCGGGCGTGAGGGCCCTTCTGCGACGCCCACGACCGAAGGAATGCGACGGTCTGCAAAATTCTGTCATGTTCTGGGTTGAGTAATCCTGAAAGGTTATCTTCCTGAGAGGTATACTGTCGATCGGGAAAATTTTTGGAAGTCTTTCCGTTCTCCATTATAGCCTATGGGATTCATTGGAATGGGTTAGGGTTAGGGTTAGAGTTCAGGACACACTTATGTTCGGGTGAAAATTGGGGTTTGGTTTAGGGTTGGGTAAGATGTATTTTTGATATCACACTGAATGGTATACTCTTGATGGGGAAAATTTTTGGATGTTTTTCCATTCTCCATTAAAACCTATGGGAATCATCACAGTGAAAGGCAGCCCACGGCTAGGGGGATGGAGTGTCTCCTGTGCTCCGAAGGACCGAAGCAATAAAACGGTCTCCAATAATCCGGCGTTTTAAGGGTTAAGTAACCCTGAAGGGTAACTTAACCCTTAAAACGTTGGATTTCAGGAGAAAATTGGAATCCACTGCTGGGCGCAATTTTGGCACTCCCGGGAAAGGCAGCCCGACCCTGCGGGCGTGAGGGCCCTTCTGCGACGCCCACGACCGAAGGAATGCGACGGTCTGCAAAATTCTGTCATGTTCTGGGTTGAGTAATCCTGAAAGGTTATCTTCCTGAGAGGTATACTGTCGATAGGGAAAATTTTTGGAAGTCTTTCCGTTCTCCATTATAGCCTATGGGATTCATTGGAATGGATTAGGGTTAGAGTTCAGGACACACTTATGTTCGGGTGAAAATTGGGGTTTGGTTTAGGGTTGGGTAAGATGTATTTTTGATATCACACTGAATGGTATACTCTTGATGGGGAAAATTTTTGGATGTTTTTCCATTCTCCATTAAAACCTATGGGAATCATCACAGTGAAAGGCAGCCCACGGCTAGGGGGATGGAGTGTCTCCTGTGCTCCGAAGGACCGAAGCAATAAAACGGTCTCCAATAATCCGGCGTTTTAAGGGTTAAGTAACCCTGAAGGGTAACTTAACCCTTAAAACGTTGGATTTCAGGAGAAAATTGGAATCCACTGCTGGGCGCAATTTTGGCACTCCCGGGAAAGGCAGCCCGACCCTGCGGGTGTGAGGGCCCTTCTGCGACGCCCACGACCGAAGGAATGCGACGGTCTGCAAAATTCTGTCATGTTCTGGGTTGAGTAATCCTGAAAGGTTATCTTCCTGAGAGGTATACTGTCGATATGGAAAATTTTTGGAAGTCTTTCCGTTCTCCATTATAGCCTATGGGATTCATTGGAATGGATTAGGGTTAGAGTTCAGGACACACTTATGTTCGGGTGAAAATTGGGGTTTGGTTTAGGGTTGGGTAAGATGTATTTTTGATATCACACTGAATGGTATACTCTTGATGGGGAAAATTTTTGGATGTTTTTCCATTCTCCATTAAAACCTATGGGAATCATTACAGTGAAAGGCAGCCCACGGCTAGGGGGATGGAGTGTCTCCTGTGCTCCGAAGGACCGAAGCAATAAAACGGTCTCCAATAATCCGGCGTTTTAAGGGTTAAGTAACCCTGAAGGGTAACTTAACCCTTAAAACGTTGGATTTCAGGAGAAAATTGGAATCCACTGCTGGGCGCATTTTTGGCACTCCCGGGAAAGGCAGCCCGTCCCTGCGGGCGTGAGGGCCCTTCTGCGACGCCCACGACCGAAGGAATGCGACGGTCTGCAAAATTCTGTCATGTTCTGGGTTGAGTAATCCTGAAAGGTTATCTTCCTGAGAGGTATACTGTCGATAGGGAAAATTTTGGGAAGTCTTTCCGTTCTCCATTATAGCCTATGGGATTCATTGGAATGGGTTAGGGTTAGGGTTAGAGTTCAGGACACACTTATGTTCGGGTGAAAATTGGGGTTTGGTTTAGGGTTGGGTAAGATGTATTTTTGATATCACACTGAATGGTATACTCTTGATGGGGAAAATTTTTGGATGTTTTTCCATTCTCCATTAAAACCTATGGGAATCATTACAGTGAAAGGCAGCCCACGGCTAGGGCGATGGAGTGTCTCCTGTGCTCCGAAGGACCGAAGCAATAAAACGGTCTCCAATAATCCGGCGTTTTAAGGGTTAAGTAACCCTGAAGGGTAACTTAACCCTTAAAACGTTGGATTTCAGGAGAAAATTGGAATCCACTGCTGGGCGCATTTTTGGCACTCCCGGGAAAGGCAGCCCGTCCCTGCGGGCGTGAGGGCCCTTCTGCGACGCCCACGACCGAAGGAATGCGACGGTCTGCAAAATTCTGTCATGTTCTGGGTTGAGTAATCCTGAAAGGTTAGCTTCCTGAGAGGTATACTGTCGATCGGGAAAATTTTTGGAAGTCTTTCCGTTCTCCATTATAGCCTATGGGATTCATTGGAATGGGTTAGGGTTAGAGTTCAGGACACACTTATGTTCGGGTGAAAATTGGGGTTTGGTTTAGGGTTGGGTAAGATGTATTTTTGATATCACACTGAATGGTATACTCTTGATGGGGAAAATTTTTGGATGTTTTTCCATTCTCCATTAAAACCTATGGGAATCATTACAGTGAAAGGCAGCCCACGGCTAGGGGGATGGAGTGTCTCCTGTGCTCCGAAGGACCGAAGCAATAAAACGGTCTCCAATAATCCGGCGTTTTAAGGGTTAAGTAACCCTGAAGGGTAACTTAACCCTTAAAACGTTGGATTTCAGGAGAAAATTGGAATCCACTGCTGGGCGCATTTTTGGCACTCCCGGGAAAGGCAGCCCGTCCCTGCGGGCGTGAGGGCCCTTCTGCGACGCCCACGACCGAAGGAATGCGACGGTCTGCAAAATTCTGTCATGTTCTGGGTTGAGTAATCCTGAAAGGTTAGCTTCCTGAGAGGTATACTGTCGATCGGGAAAATTTTTGGAAGTCTTTCCGTTCTCCATTATAGCCTATGGGATTCATTGGAATGGGTTAGGGTTAGAGTTCAGGACACACTTATGTTCGGGTGAAAATTGCGGTTTGATTTAGGGTTGGGTGAGATGTATTTTTGATATCACACTGAATGGTATACTCTTGATGGGGAAAATTTTTGGATGTTTTTCCATTCTCCATTAAAACCTATGGGAATCATTACAGTGAAAGGCAGCCCACGGCTAGGGCGATGGAGTGTCTCCTGTGCTCCGAAGGACCGAAGCAATAAAACGGTCTCCAATAATCCGGCGTTTTAAGGGTTAAGTAACCCTGAAGGGTAACTTAACCCTTAAAACGTTGGATTTCAGGAGAAAATTGGAATCCACTGCTGGGCGCATTTTTGGCACTCCCGGGAAAGGCAGCCCGTCCCTGCGGGCCTGAGGGCCCTTCTGCGACGCCCACGACCGAAGGAATGCGACGGTCTGCAAAATTCTGTCATGTTCTGGGTTGAGTAATCCTGAAAGGTTATCTTCCTGAGAGGTATACTGTCGATAGGGAAAATTTTTGTAAGTCTTTCCGTTTTCCATTATAGCCTATGGGATTCATTGGAATGGGTTAGGGTTAGGGTTAGAGTTCAGGACACACTTATGTTCGGGTGAAAATTGGGGTTTGGTTTAGGGTTGGGTAAGATGTATTTTTGATATCACACTGAATGGTATACTCTTGATGGGGAAAATTTTTGGATGTTTTTCCATTCTCCATTAAAACCTATGGGAATCATTACAGTGAAAGGCAGCCCACGGCTAGGGGGATGGAGTGTCTCCTGTGCTCCGAAGGACCGAAGCAATAAAACGGTCTCCAATAATCCGGCGTTTTAAGGGTTAAGTAACCCTGAAGGGAAACTTAACCCTTAAAACGTTGGATTTCAGGAGAAAATTGGAATCCACTGCTGGGCGCATTTTTGGCACTCCCGGGAAAGGCAGCCCGTCCCTGCGGGCGTGAGGGCCCTTCTGCGACGCCCACGACCGAAGGAATGCGACGGTCTGCAAAATTCTGTCATGTTCTGGGTTGAGTAATCCTGAAAGGTTATCTTCCTGAGAGGTATACTGTCGATCGGGAAAATTTTTGGAAGTCTTTCCGTTCTCCATTATAGCCTATGGGATTCATTGGAATGGGTTAGGGTTAGAGTTCAGGACACACTTATGTTCGGGTGAAAATTGGGGTTTGGTTTAGGGTTGGGTAAGATGTATTTTTGATATCACACTGAATGGTATACTCTTGATGGGGAAAATTTTTGGATGTTTTTCCATTCTCCATTAAAACCTATGGGAATCATCACAGTGAAAGGCAGCCCACGGCTAGGGGGATGGAGTGTCTCCTGTGCTCCGAAGGACCGAAGCAATAAAACGGTCTCCAATAATCCGGCGTTTTAAGGGTTAAGTAACCCTGAAGGGTAACTTAACCCTTAAAACGTTGGATTTCAGGAGAAAATTGGAATCCACTGCTGGGCGCAATTTTGGCACTCCCGGGAAAGGCAGCCCGACCCTGCGGGCGTGAGGGCCCTTCTGCGACGCCCACGACCGAAGGAATGCGACGGTCTGCAAAATTCTGTCATGTTCTGGGTTGAGTAATCCTGAAAGGTTATCTTCCTGAGAGGTATACTGTCGATCGGGAAAATTTTTGGAAGTCTTTCCGTTCTCCATTATAGCCTATGGGATTCATAGGAATGGGTTAGGGTTAGGGTTAGAGTTCAGGACACACTTATGTTCGGGTGAAAATTGGGGTTTGGTTTAGGGTTGGGTAAGATGTATTTTTGATATCACACTGAATGGTATACTCTTGATGGGGAAAATTTTTGGATGTTTTTCCATTCTCCATTAAAACCTATGGGAATCATCACAGTGAAAGGCAGCCCACGGCTAGGGGGATGGAGTGTCTCCTGTGCTCCGAAGGATCGAAGCAATAAAACGGTCTCCAATAATCCGGCGTTTTAAGGATTAAGTAACCCTGAAGGGTAACTTAACCCTTAAAACGTTGGATTTCAGGAGAAAATTGGAATCCACTGCTGGGCGCAATTTTGGCACTCCCGGGAAAGGCAGCCCGACCCTGCGGGCGTGAGGGCCCTTCTGCGACGCCCACGACCGAAGGAATGCGACGGTCTGCAAAATTCTGTCATGTTCTGGGTTGAGTAATCCTGAAAGGTTATCTTCCTGAGAGGTATACTGTCGATAGGGAAAATTTTTGGAAGTCTTTCCGTTCTCCATTATAGCCTATGGGATTCATTGGAATGGATTAGGGTTAGAGTTCAGGACACACTTATGTTCGGGTGAAAATTGGGGTTTGGTTTAGGGTTGGGTAAGATGTATTTTTGATATCACACTGAATGGTATACTCTTGATGGGGAAAATTTTTGGATGTTTTTCCATTCTCCATTAAAACCTATGGGAATCATCACAGTGAAAGGCAGCCCACGGCTAGGGGGATGGAGTGTCTCCTGTGCTCCGAAGGACCGAAGCAATAAAACGGTCTCCAATAATCCGGCGTTTTAAGGGTTAAGTAACCCTGAAGGGTAACTTAACCCTTAAAACGTTGGATTTCAGGAGAAAATTGGAATCCACTGCTGGGCGCAATTTTGGCACTCCCGGGAAAGGCAGCCCGACCCTGCGGGTGTGAGGGCCCTTCTGCGACGCCCACGACCGAAGGAATGCGACGGTCTGCAAAATTCTGTCATGTTCTGGGTTGAGTAATCCTGAAAGGTTATCTTCCTGAGAGGTATACTGTCGATAGGGAAATTTTTTGGAAATCTTTCCGTTTTCCATTATAGCCTATGGGATTCATTGGAATGGGTTAGGGTTAGGGTTAGAGTTCAGGACACACTTATGTTCGGGTGAAAATTGGGGTTTGGTTTAGGGTTGGGTAAGATGTATTTTTGATATCACACTGAATGGTATACTCTTGATGGGGAAAATTTTTGGATGTTTTTCCATTCTCCATTAAAACCTATGGGAATCATTACAGTGAAAGGCAGCCCACGGCTAGGGGGATGGAGTGTCTCCTGTGCTCCGAAGGACCGAAGCAATAAAACGGTCTCCAATAATCCGGCGTTTTAAGGGTTAAGTAACCCTGAAGGGTAACTTAACCCTTAAAACGTTGGATTTCAGGAGAAAATTGGAATCCACTGCTGGGCGCATTTTTGGCACTCCCGGGAAAGGCAGCCCGTCCCTGCGGGCGTGAGGGCCCTTCTGCGACGCCCACGACCGAAGGAATGCGACGGTCTGCAAAATTCTGTCATGTTCTGGGTTGAGTAATCCTGAAAGGTTATCTTCCTGAGAGGTATACTGTCGATCGGGAAAATTTTTGGAAGTCTTTCCGTTCTCCATTATAGCCTATGGGATTCATTGGAATGGGTTAGGGTTAGGGTTAGAGTTCAGGACACACTTATGTTCGGGTGAAAATTGGGGTTTGGTTTAGGGTTGGGTAAGATGTATTTTTGATATCACACTGAATGGTATACTCTTGATGGGGAAAATTTTTGGATGTTTTTCCATTCTCCATTAAAACCTATGGGAATCATCACAGTGAAAGGCAGCCCACGGCTAGGGGGATGGAGTGTCTCCTGTGCTCCGAAGGACCGAAGCAATAAAACGGTCTCCAATAATCCGGCGTTTTAAGGGTTAAGTAACCCTGAAGGGTAACTTAACCCTTAAAACGTTGGATTTCAGGAGAAAATTGGAATCCACTGCTGGGCGCAATTTTGGCACTCCCGGGAAAGGCAGCCCGACCCTGCGGGCGTGAGGGCCCTTCTGCGACGCCCACGACCGAAGGAATGCGACGGTCTGCAAAATTCTGTCATGTTCTGGGTTGAGTAATCCTGAAAGGTTATCTTCCTGAGAGGTATACTGTCGATCGGGAAAATTTTTGGAAGTCTTTCCGTTCTCCATTATAGCCTATGGGATTCATTGGAATGGGTTAGGGTTAGGGTTAGAGTTCAGGACACACTTATGTTCGGGTGAAAATTGGGGTTTGGTTTAGGGTTGGGTAAGATGTATTTTTGATATCACACTGAATGGTATACTCTTGATGGGGAAAATTTTTGGATGTTTTTCCATTCTCCATTAAAACCTATGGGAATCATCACAGTGAAAGGCAGCCCACGGCTAGGGGGATGGAGTGTCTCCTGTGCTCCGAAGGATCGAAGCAATAAAACGGTCTCCAATAATCCGGCGTTTTAAGGGTTAAGTAACCCTGAAGGGTAACTTAACCCTTAAAACGTTGGATTTCAGGAGAAAATTGGAATCCACTGCTGGGCGCAATTTTGGCACTCCCGGGAAAGGCAGCCCGACCCTGCGGGCGTGAGGGCCCTTCTGCGACGCCCACGACCGAAGGAATGCGACGGTCTGCAAAATTCTGTCATGTTCTGGGTTGAGTAATCCTGAAAGGTTATCTTCCTGAGAGGTATACTGTCGATAGGGAAAATTTTGGGAAGTCTTTCCGTTCTCCATTATAGCCTATGGGATTCATTGGAATGGATTAGGGTTAGAGTTCAGGACACACTTATGTTCGGGTGAAAATTGGGGTTTGGTTTAGGGTTGGGTAAGATGTATTTTTGATATCACACTGAATGGTATACTCTTGATGGGGAAAATTTTTGGATGTTTTTCCATTCTCCATTAAAACCTATGGGAATCATCACAGTGAAAGGCAGCCCACGGCTAGGGGGATGGAGTGTCTCCTGTGCTCCGAAGGACCGAAGCAATAAAACGGTCTCCAATAATCCGGCGTTTTAAGGGTTAAGTAACCCTGAAGGGTAACTTAACCCTTAAAACGTTGGATTTCAGGAGAAAATTGGAATCCACTACTGGGAGCAATTTTGGCACTCCCGGGAAAGGCAGCCCGACCCTGCGGGTGTGAGGGCCCTTCTGCGACGCCCACGACCGAAGGAATGCGACGGTCTGCAAAATTCTGTCATGTTCTGGGTTGAGTAATCCTGAAAGGTTATCTTCCTGAGAGGTATACTGTCGATAGGGAAAATTTTTGGAAGTCTTTCCGTTCTCCATTATAGCCTATGGGATTCATTGGAATGGATTAGGGTTAGAGTTCAGGACACACTTATGTTCGGGTGAAAATTGGGGTTTGGGTTTGGTTTAGGGTTGGGTAAGATGTATTTTTGATATCACACTGAATGGTATACTCTTGATGGGGAAAATTTTTGGATGTTTTTCCAGTCTCCATTAAAACCTATGGGAATCATTACAGTGAAAGGCAGCCCACGGCTAGGGCGATGGAGTGTCTCCTGTGCTCCGAAGGACCGAAGCAATAAAACGGTCTCCAATAATCCGGCGTTTTAAGGGTTAAGTAACCCTGAAGGGTAACTTAACCCTTAAAACGTTGGATTTCAGGAGAAAATTGGAATCCACTGCTGGGCGCATTTTTGGCACTCCCAGGAAAGGCAGCCCGTCCCTGCGGGCGTGAGGGCCCTTCTGCGACGCCCACGACCGAAGGAATGCGACGGTCTGCAAAATTCTGTCATGTTCTGGGTTGAGTAATCCTGAAAGGTTATCTTCCTGAGAGGTATACTGTCGATAGGGAAAATTTTTGGAAGTCCTTCCGTTCTCCATTATAGCCTATGGGATTCATTGGAATGGGTTAGGGTTAGAGTTCAGGACACACTTATGTTCGGGTGAAAATTGGGGTTTGGTTTAGGGTTGGGTAAGATGTATTTTTGATATCACACTGAATGGTATACTCTTGATGGGGAAAATTTTTGGATGTTTTTCCATTCTCCATTAAAACCTATGGGAATCATTACAGTGAAAGGCAGCCCACGGCTAGGGGGATGGAGTGTCTCCTGTGCTCCGAAGGACCGAAGCAATAAAACGGTCTCCAATAATCCGGCGTTTTAAGGGTTAAGTAACCCTGAAGGGTAACTTAACCCTTAAAACGTTGGATTTCAGGAGAAAATTGGAATCCACTGCTGGGCGCATTTTTGGCACTCCCGGGAAAGGCAGCCCGTCCCTGCGGGCGTGAGGGCCCTTCTGCGACGCCCACGACCGAAGGAATGCGACGGTCTGCAAAATTCTGTCATGTTCTGGGTTGAGTAATCCTGAAAGGTTTTCTTTCTGAGAGGTATACTGTCGATAGGGAAAATTTTTGGAAGTCTATCCGTTCTCCATTATAGCCTATGGGATTCATTGGAATGGGTTAGGGTTAGGGTTAGAGTTCAGGACACACTTATGTTCGGGTGAAAATTGGGGTTTGGTTTAGGGTTGGGTAAGATGTATTTTTGATATCACACTGAATGGTATACTCTTGATGGGGAAAATTTTTGGATGTTTTTCCATTCTCCATTAAAACCTATGGGAATCATTACAGTGAAAGGCAGCCCACGGCTAGGGGGATGGAGTGTCTCCTGTGCTCCGAAGGACCGAAGCAATAAAACGGTCTCCAATAATCCGGCGTTTTAAGGGTTAAGTAACCCTGAAGGGTAACTTAACCCTTAAAACGTTGGATTTCAGGAGAAAATTGGAATCCACTGCTGGGCGCATTTTTGGCACTCCCGGGAAAGGCAGCCCGTCCCTGCGGGCGTGAGGGCCCTTCTGCGACGCCCACGACCGAAGGAATGCGACGGTCTGCAAAATTCTGTCATGTTCTGGGTTGAGTAATCCTGAAAGGTTATCTTCCTGAGAGGTATACTGTCGATCGGGAAAATTTTTGGAAGTCTTTCCGTTCTCCATTATAGCCTATGGGATTCATTGGAATGGGTTAGGGTTAGGGTTAGAGTTCAGGACACACTTATGTTCGGGTGAAAATTGGGGTTTGGTTTAGGGTTGGGTAAGATGTATTTTTGATATCACACTGAATGGTATACTCTTGATGGGGAAAATTTTTGGATGTTTTTCCATTCTCCATTAAAACCTATGGGAATCATTACAGTGAAAGGCAGCCCACGGCTAGGGGGATGGAGTGTCTCCTGTGCTCCGAGGGACCGAAGCAATAAAACGGTCCCCAATAATCCGGCGTTTTAAGGGTTAAGTAACCCTGAAGGGTAACTTAACCCTTAAAACGTTGGATTTCAGGAGAAAATTGGAATCCACTGCTGGGCGCAATTTTGGCACTCCCGGGAAAGGCAGCCCGACCCTGCGGGCGTGAGGGCCCTTCTGCGACGCCCACGACCGAAGGAATGCGACGGTCTGCAAAATTCTGTCATGTTCTGGGTTGAGTAATCCTGAAAGGTTATCTTCCTGAGAGGTATACTGTCGATAGGGAAAATTTTTGGAAGTCTTTCCGTTCTCCATTATAGCCTATGGGATTCATTGGAATGGATTAGGGTTAGAGTTCAGGACACACTTATGTTCGGGTGAAAATTGGGGTTTGGTTTAGGGTTGGGTAAGATGTATTTTTGATATCACACTGAATGGTATACTCTTGATGGGGAAAATTTTTGGATGTTTTTCCATTCTCCATTAAAACCTATGGGAATCATTACAGTGAAAGGCAGCCCACGGCTAGGGGGATGGAGTGTCTCCTGTGCTCCGAAGGACCGAAGCAATAAAACGGTCTCCAATAATCCGGCGTTTTAAGGGTTAAGTAACCCTGAAGGGTAACTTAACCCTTAAAACGTTGGATTTCAGGAGAAAATTGGAATCCACTGCTGGGCGCATTTTTGGCACTCCCGGGAAAGGCAGCCCGTCCCTGCGGGCGTGAGGGCCCTTCTGCGACGCCCACGACCGAAGGAATGCGACGGTCTGCAAAATTCTGTCATGTTCTGGGTTGAGTAATCCTGAAAGGTTATCTTCCTGAGAGGTATACTGTCGATCGGGAAAATTTTGGGAAGTCTTTCCGTTCTCCATTATAGCCTATGGGATTCATTGGAATGGGTTAGGGTTAGGGTTAGAGTTCAGGAAACACTTATGTTCGGGTGAAAATTGGGGTTTGGTTTAGGGTTGGGTAAGATGTATTTTTGATATCACACTGAATGGTATACTCTTGATGGGGAAAATTTTTGGATGTTTTTCCAGTCTCCATTAAAACCTATGGGAATCATTACAGTGAAAGGCAGCCCACGGCTAGGGCGATGGAGTGTCTCCTGTGCTCCGAAGGACCGAAGCAATAAAACGGTCTCCAATAATCCGGCGTTTTAAGGGTTAAGTAACCCTGAAGGGTAACTTAACCCTTAAAACGTTGGATTTCAGGAGAAAATTGGAATCCACTGCTGGGCGCATTTTTGGCACTCCCAGGAAAGGCAGCCCGTCCCTGCGGGCGTGAGGGCCCTTCTGCGACGCCCACGACCGAAGGAATGCGACGGTCTGCAAAATTCTGTCATGTTCTGGGTTGAGTAATCCTGAAAGGTTATCTTCCTGAGAGGTATACTGTCGATAGGGAAAATTTTTGTAAGTCTTTCCGTTCTCCATTATAGCCTATGGGATTCATTGGAATGGGTTAGGGTTAGGGTTAGAGTTCAGGACACACTTATGTTCGGGTGAAAATTGGGGTTTGGTTTAGGGTTGGGTAAGATGTATTTTTGATATCACACTGAATGGTATACTCTTGATGGGGAAAATTTTTGGATGTTTTTCCATTCTCCATTAAAACCTATGGGAATCATTACAGTGAAAGGCAGCCCACGGCTAGGGGGATGGAGTGTCTCCTGTGCTCCGAAGGACCGAAGCAATAAAACGGTCTCCAATAATCCGGCGTTTTAAGGGTTAAGTAACCCTGAAGGGTAACTTAACCCTTAAAACGTTGGATTTCAGGAGAAAATTGGAATCCACTGCTGGGCGCATTTTTGGCACTCCCGGGAAAGGCAGCCCGTCCCTGCGGGCGTGAGGGCCCTTCTGCGACGCCCACGACCGAAGGAATGCGACGGTCTGCAAAATTCTGTCATGTTCTGGGTTGAGTAATCCTGAAAGGTTATCTTCCTGAGAGGTATACTGTCGATCGGGAAAATTTTGGGAAGTCTTTCCGTTCTCCATTATAGCCTATGGGATTCATTGGAATGGGTTAGGGTTAGGGTTAGAGTTCAGGACACACTTATGTTCGGGTGAAAATTGGGGTTTGGTTTAGGGTTGGGTAAGATGTATTTTTGATATCACACTGAATGGTATACTCTTGATGGGGAAAATTTTTGGATGTTTTTCCAGTCTCCATTAAAACCTATGGGAATCATTACAGTGAAAGGCAGCCCACGGCTAGGGGGATGGAGTGTCTCCTGTGCTCCGAAGGACCGAAGCAATAAAACGGTCTCCAATAATCCGGCGTTTTAAGGGTTAAGTAACCCTGAAGGGTAACTTAACCCTTAAAACGTTGGATTTCAGGAGAAAATTGGAATCCACTGCTGGGCGCATTTTTGGCACTCCCGGGAAAGGCAGCCCGTCCCTGCGGGCGTGAGGGCCCTTCTGCGACGCCCACGACCGAAGGAATGCGACGGTCTGCAAAATTCTGTCATGTTCTGGGTTGAGTAATCCTGAAAGGTTATCTTCCTGAGAGGTATACTGTCGATAGGGAAAATTTTTGTAAGTCTTTCCGTTCTCCATTATAGCCTATGGGATTCATTGGAATGGGTTAGGGTTAGGGTTAGAGTTCAGGACACACTTATGTTCGGGTGAAAATTGGGGTTTGGTTTAGGGTTGGGTAAGATGTATTTTTGATATCACACTGAATGGTATACTCTTGATGGGGAAAATTTTTGGATGTTTTTCCATTCTCCATTAAAACCTATGGGAATCATTACAGTGAAAGGCAGCCCACGGCTAGGGGGATGGAGTGTCTCCTGTGCTCCGAAGGACCGAAGCAATAAAACGGTCTCCAATAATCCGGCGTTTTAAGGGTTAAGTAACCCTGAAGGGTAACTTAACCCTTAAAACGTTGGATTTCAGGAGAAAATTGGAATCCACTGCTGGGCGCATTTTTGGCACTCCCGGGAAAGGCAGCCCGTCCCTGCGGGCGTGAGGGCCCTTCTGCGACGCCCACGACCGAAGGAATGCGACGGTCTGCAAAATTCTGTCATGTTCTGGGTTGAGTAATCCTGAAAGGTTATCTTCCTGAGAGGTATACTGTCGATCGGGAAAATTTTGGGAAGTCTTTCCGTTCTCCATTATAGCCTATGGGATTCATTGGAATGGGTTAGGGTTAGGGTTAGAGTTCAGGACACACTTATGTTCGGGTGAAAATTGGGGTTTGGTTTAGGGTTGGGTAAGATGTATTTTTGATATCACACTGAATGGTATACTCTTGATGGGGAAAATTTTTGGATGTTTTTCCAGTCTCCATTAAAACCTATGGGAATCATTACAGTGAAAGGCAGCCCACGGCTAGGGCGATGGAGTGTCTCCTGTGCTCCGAAGGACCGAAGCAATAAAACGGTCTCCAATAATCCGGCGTTTTAAGGGTTAAGTAACCCTGAAGGGTAACTTAACCCTTAAAACGTTGGATTTCAGGAGAAAATTGGAATCCACTGCTGGGCGCATTTTTGGCACTCCCAGGAAAGGCAGCCCGTCCCTGCGGGCGTGAGGGCCCTTCTGCGACGCCCACGACCGAAGGAATGCGACGGTCTGCAAAATTCTGTCATGTTCTGGGTTGAGTAATCCTGAAAGGTTATCTTCCTGAGCGGTATACTGTCGATAGGGAAAATTTTTGTAAGTCTTTCCGTTCTCCATTATAGCCTATGGGATTCATTGGAATGGGTTAGGGTTAGGGTTAGAGTTCAGGACACACTTATGTTCGGGTGAAAATTGGGGTTTGGTTTAGGGTTGGGTAAGATGTATTTTTGATATCACACTGAATGGTATACTCTTGATGGGGAAAATTTTTGGATGTTTTTCCATTCTCCATTAAAACCTATGGGAATCATCACAGTGAAAGGCAGCCCACGGCTAGGGGGATGGAGTGTCTCCTGTGCTCCGAAGGACCGAAGCAATAAAACGGTCTCCAATAATCCGGCGTTTTAAGGGTTAAGTAACCCTGAAGGGTAACTTAACCCTTAAAACGTTGGATTTCAGGAGAAAATTGGAATCCACTGCTGGGCGCATTTTTGGCACTCCCGGGAAAGGCAGCCCGTCCCTGCGGGCGTGAGGGCCCTTCTGCGACGCCCACGACCGAAGGAATGCGACGGTCTGCAAAATTCTGTCATGTTCTGGGTTGAGTAATCCTGAAAGGTTATCTTCCTGAGAGGTATACTGTCGATCGGGAAAATTTTGGGAAGTCTTTCCGTTCTCCATTATAGCCTATGGGATTCATTGGAATGGGTTAGGGTTAGGGTTAGAGTTCAGGACACACTTATGTTCGGGTGAAAATTGGGGTTTGGTTTAGGGTTGGGTAAGATGTATTTTTGATATCACACTGAATGGTATACTCTTGATGGGGAAAAATTTTGGATGTTTTTCCAGTCTCCATTAAAACCTATGGGAATCATTACAGTGAAAGGCAGCCCACGGCTAGGGCGATGGAGTGTCTCCTGTGCTCCGAAGGACCGAAGCAATAAAACGGTCTCCAATAATCCGGCGTTTTAAGGGTTAAGTAACCCTGAAGGGTAACTTAACCCTTAAAACGTTGGATTTCAGGAGAAAATTGGAATCCACTGCTGGGCGCATTTTTGGCACTCCCAGGAAAGGCAGCCCGTCCCTGCGGGCGTGAGGGCCCTTCTGCGACGCCCACGACCGAAGGAATGCGACGGTCTGCAAAATTCTGTCATGTTCTGGGTTGAGTAATCCTGAAAGGTTATCTTCCTGAGCGGTATACTGTCGATAGGGAAAATTTTTGTAAGTCTTTCCGTTCTCCATTATAGCCTATGGGATTCATTGGAATGGGTTAGGGTTAGGGTTAGAGTTCAGGACACACTTATGTTCGGGTGAAAATTGGGGTTTGGTTTAGGGTTGGGTAAGATGTATTTTTGATATCACACTGAATGGTATACTCTTGATGGGGAAAATTTTTGGATGTTTTTCCATTCTCCATTAAAACCTATGGGAATCATCACAGTGAAAGGCAGCCCACGGCTAGGGGGATGGAGTGTCTCCTGTGCTCCGAAGGACCGAAGCAATAAAACGGTCTCCAATAATCCGGCGTTTTAAGGGTTAAGTAACCCTGAAGGGTAACTTAACCCTTAAAACGTTGGATTTCAGGAGAAAATTGGAATCCACTGCTGGGCGCATTTTTGGCACTCCCAGGAAAGGCAGCCCGTCCCTGCGGGCGTGAGGGCCCTTCTGCGACGCCCACGACCGAAGGAATGCGACGGTCTGCAAAATTCTGTCATGTTCTGGGTTGAGTAATCCTGAAAGGTTATCTTCCTGAGAGGTATACTGTCGATAGGGAAAATTTTTGTAAGTCTTTCCGTTCTCCATTATAGCCTATGGGATTCATTGGAATGGGTTAGGGTTAGGGTTAGAGTTCAGGTCACACTTATGTTCGGGTGAAAATTGGGGTTTGGTTTAGGGTTGGGTAAGATGTATTTTTGATATCACACTGAATGGTATACTCTTGATGGGGAAAATTTTTGGATGTTTTTCCATTCTCCATTAAAACCTATGGGAATCATTACAGTGAAAGGCAGCCCACGGCTAGGGGGATGGAGTGTCTCCTGTGCTCCGAAGGACCGAAGCAATAAAACGGTCTCCAATAATCCGGCGTTTTAAGGGTTAAGTAACCCTGAAGGGTAACTTAACCCTTAAAACGTTGGATTTCAGGAGAAAATTGGAATCCACTGCTGGGCGCATTTTTGGCACTCCCGGGAAAGGCAGCCCGTCCCTGCGGGCGTGAGGGCCCTTCTGCGACGCCCACGACCGAAGGAATGCGACGGTCTGCAAAATTCTGTCATGTTCTGGGTTGAGTAATCCTGAAAGGTTATCTTCCTGAGAGGTATACTGTCGATCGGGAAAATTTTGGGAAGTCTTTCCGTTCTCCATTATAGCCTATGGGATTCATTGGAATGGGTTAGGGTTAGGGTTAGAGTTCAGGACACACTTATGTTCGGGTGAAAATTGGGGTTTGGTTTAGGTGTTGGGTAAGATGTATTTTTGATATCACACTGAATGGTATACTCTTGATGGGGAAAATTTTTGGATGTTTTTCCAGTCTCCATTAAAACCTATGGGAATCATTACAGTGAAAGGCAGCCCACGGCTAGGGCGATGGAGTGTCTCCTGTGCCTCCGAAGGACCGAAGCAATAAAACGGTCTCCAATAATCCGGCGTTTTAAGGGTTAAGTAACCCTGAAGGGTAACTTAACCCTTAAAACGTTGGATTTCAGGAGAAAATTGGAATCCACTGCTGGGCGCATTTTTGGCACTCCCAGGAAAGGCAGCCCGTCCCTGCGGGCGTGAGGGCCCTTCTGCGACGCCCACGACCGAAGGAATGCGACGGTCTGCAAAATTCTGTCATGTTCTGGGTTGAGTAATCCTGAAAGGTTATCTTCCTGAGCGGTATACTGTCGATAGGGAAAATTTTTGTAAGTCTTTCCGTTCTCCATTATAGCCTATGGGATTCATTGGAATGGGTTAGGGTTAGGGTTAGAGTTCAGGACACACTTATGTTCGGGTGAAAATTGGGGTTTGGTTTAGGGTTGGGTAAGATGTATTTTTGATATCACACTGAATGGTATACTCTTGATGGGGAAAATTTTTGGATGTTTTTCCATTCTCCATTAAAACCTATGGGAATCATCACAGTGAAAGGCAGCCCACGGCTAGGGGGATGGAGTGTCTCCTGTGCTCCGAAGGACCGAAGCAATAAAACGGTCTCCAATAATCCGGCGTTTTAAGGGTTAAGTAACCCTGAAGGGTAACTTAACCCTTAAAACGTTGGATTTCAGGAGAAAATTGGAATCCACTGCTGGGCGCATTTTTGGCACTCCCAGGAAAGGCAGCCCGTCCCTGCGGGCGTGAGGGCCCTTCTGCGACGCCCACGACCGAAGGAATGCGACGGTCTGCAAAATTCTGTCATGTTCTGGGTTGAGTAATCCTGAAAGGTTATCTTCCTGAGAGGTATACTGTCGATAGGGAAAATTTTTGTAAGTCTTTCCGTTCTCCATTATAGCCTATGGGATTCATTGGAATGGGTTAGGGTTAGGGTTAGAGTTCAGGTCACACTTATGTTCGGGTGAAAATTGGGGTTTGGTTTAGGGTTGGGTAAGATGTATTTTTGATATCACACTGAATGGTATACTCTTGATGGGGAAAATTTTTGGATGTTTTTCCATTCTCCATTAAAACCTATGGGAATCATTACAGTGAAAGGCAGCCCACGGCTAGGGGGATGGAGTGTCTCCTGTGCTCCGAAGGACCGAAGCAATAAAACGGTCTCCAATAATCCGGCGTTTTAAGGGTTAAGTAACCCTGAAGGGTAACTTAACCCTTAAAACGTTGGATTTCAGGAGAAAATTGGAATCCACTGCTGGGCGCATTTTTGGCACTCCCGGGAAAGGCAGCCCGTCCCTGCGGGCGTGAGGGCCCTTCTGCGACGCCCACGACCGAAGGAATGCGACGGTCTGCAAAATTCTGTCATGTTCTGGGTTGAGTAATCCTGAAAGGTTATCTTCCTGAGAGGTATACTGTCGATCGGGAAAATTTTGGGAAGTCTTTCCGTTCTCCATTATAGCCTATGGGATTCATTGGAATGGGTTAGGGTTAGGGTTAGAGTTCAGGACACACTTATGTTCGGGTGAAAATTGGGGTTTGGTTTAGGGTTGGGTAAGATGTATTTTTGATATCACACTGAATGGTATACTCTTGATGGGGAAAATTTTTGGATGTTTTTCCAGTCTCCATTAAAACCTATGGGAATCATTACAGTGAAAGGCAGCCCACGGCTAGGGCGATGGAGTGTCTCCTGTGCTCCGATGGACCGAAGCAATAAAACGGTCTCCAATAATCCGGCGTTTTAAGGGTTAAGTAACCCTGAAGGGTAACTTAACCCTTAAAACGTTGGATTTCAGGAGAAAATTGGAATCCACTGCTGGGCGCATTTTTGGCACTCCCAGGAAAGGCAGCCCGTCCCTGCGGGCGTGAGGGCCCTTCTGCGACGCCCACGACCGAAGGAATGCGACGGTCTGCAAAATTCTGTCATGTTCTGGGTTGAGTAATCCTGAAAGGTTATCTTCCTGAGAGGTATACTGTCGATCGGGAAAATTTTTGGAAGTCTTTCCGTTCTCCATTATAGCCTATGGGATTCATTGGAATGGGTTAGGGTTAGGGTTAGAGTTCAGGACACACTTATGTTCGGGTGAAAATTGGGGTTTGGTTTAGGGTTGGGTAAGATGTATTTTTGATATCACACTGAATGGTATACTCTTGATGGGGAAAATTTTTGGATGTTTTTCCATTCTCCATTAAAACCTATGGGAATCATTACAGTGAAAGGCAGCCCACGGCTAGGGGGATGGAGTGTCTCCTGTGCTCCGAAGGACCGAAGCAATAAAACGGTCTCCAATAATCCGGCGTTTTAAGGGTTAAGTAACCCTGAAGGGTAACTTAACCCTTAAAACGTTGGATTTCAGGAGAAAATTGGAATCCACTGCTGGGCGCATTTTTGGCACTCCCGGGAAAGGCAGCCCGTCCCTGCGGGCGTGAGGGCCCTTCTGCGACGCCCACGACCGAAGGAATGCGACGGTCTGCAAAATTCTGTCATGTTCTGGGTTGAGTAATCCTGAAAGGTTATCTTCCTGAGAGGTATACTGTCGATCGGGAAAATTTTGGGAAGTCTTTCCGTTCTCCATTATAGCCTATGGGATTCATTGGAATGGGTTAGGGTTAGGGTTAGAGTTCAGGACACACTTATGTTCGGGTGAAAATTGGGGTTTGGTTTAGGGTTGGGTAAGATGTATTTTTGATATCACACTGAATGGTATACTCTTGATGGGGAAAATTTTTGGATGTTTTTCCAGTCTCCATTAAAACCTATGGGAATCATTACAGTGAAAGGCAGCCCACGGCTAGGGCGATGGAGTGTCTCCTGTGCTCCGAAGGACCGAAGCAATAAAACGGTCTCCAATAATCCGGCGTTTTAAGGGTTAAGTAACCCTGAAGGGTAACTTAACCCTTAAAACGTTGGATTTCAGGAGAAAATTGGAATCCACTGCTGGGCGCATTTTTGGCACTCCCAGGAAAGGCAGCCCGTCCCTGCGGGCGTGAGGGCCCTTCTGCGACGCCCACGACCGAAGGAATGCGACGGTCTGCAAAATTCTGTCATGTTCTGGGTTGAGTAATCCTGAAAGGTTATCTTCCTGAGCGGTATACTGTCGATAGGGAAAATTTTTGTAAGTCTTTCCGTTCTCCATTATAGCCTATGGGATTCATTGGAATGGGTTAGGGTTAGGGTTAGAGTTCAGGACACACTTATGTTCGGGTGAAAATTGGGGTTTGGTTTAGGGTTGGGTAAGATGTATTTTTGATATCACACTGAATGGTATACTCTTGATGGGGAAAATTTTTGGATGTTTTTCCATTCTCCATTAAAACCTATGGGAATCATCACAGTGAAAGGCAGCCCACGGCTAGGGGGATGGAGTGTCTCCTGTGCTCCGAAGGACCGAAGCAATAAAACGGTCTCCAATAATCCGGCGTTTTAAGGGTTAAGTAACCCTGAAGGGTAACTTAACCCTTAAAACGTTGGATTTCAGGAGAAAATTGGAATCCACTGCTGGGCGCATTTTTGGCACTCCCGGGAAAGGCAGCCCGTCCCTGCGGGCGTGAGGGCCCTTCTGCGACGCCCACGACCGAAGGAATGCGACGGTCTGCAAAATTCTGTCATGTTCTGGGTTGAGTAATCCTGAAAGGTTATCTTCCTGAGAGGTATACTGTCGATCGGGAAAATTTTGGGAAGTCTTTCCGTTCTCCATTATAGCCTATGGGATTCATTGGAATGGGTTAGGGTTAGGGTTAGAGTTCAGGACACACTTATGTTCGGGTGAAAATTGGGGTTTGGTTTAGGGTTGGGTAAGATGTATTTTTGATATCACACTGAATGGTATACTCTTGATGGGGAAAATTTTTGGATGTTTTTCCAGTCTCCATTAAAACCTATGGGAATCATTACAGTGAAAGGCAGCCCACGGCTAGGGCGATGGAGTGTCTCCTGTGCTCCGAAGGACCGAAGCAATAAAACGGTCTCCAATAATCCGGCGTTTTAAGGGTTAAGTAACCCTGAAGGGTAACTTAACCCTTAAAACGTTGGATTTCAGGAGAAAATTGGAATCCACTGCTGGGCGCATTTTTGGCACTCCCAGGAAAGGCAGCCCGTCCCTGCGGGCGTGAGGGCCCTTCTGCGACGCCCACGACCGAAGGAATGCGACGGTCTGCAAAATTCTGTCATGTTCTGGGTTGAGTAATCCTGAAAGGTTATCTTCCTGAGCGGTATACTGTCGATAGGGAAAATTTTTGTAAGTCTTTCCGTTCTCCATTATAGCCTATGGGATTCATTGGAATGGGTTAGGGTTAGGGTTAGAGTTCAGGACACACTTATGTTCGGGTGAAAATTGGGGTTTGGTTTAGGGTTGGGTAAGATGTATTTTTGATATCACACTGAATGGTATACTCTTGATGGGGAAAATTTTTGGATGTTTTTCCAGTCTCCATTAAAACCTATGGGAATCATTACAGTGAAAGGCAGCCCACGGCTAGGGCGATGGAGTGTCTCCTGTGCTCCGAAGGACCGAAGCAATAAAACGGTCTCCAATAATCCGGCGTTTTAAGGGTTAAGTAACCCTGAAGGGTAACTTAACCCTTAAAACGTTGGATTTCAGGAGAAAATTGGAATCCACTGCTGGGCGCATTTTTGGCACTCCCAGGAAAGGCAGCCCGTCCCTGCGGGCGTGAGGGCCCTTCTGCGACGCCCACGACCGAAGGAATGCGACGGTCTGCAAAATTCTGTCATGTTCTGGGTTGAGTAATCCTGAAAGGTTATCTTCCTGAGCGGTATACTGTCGATAGGGAAAATTTTTGTAAGTCTTTCCGTTCTCCATTATAGCCTATGGGATTCATTGGAATGGGTTAGGGTTAGGGTTAGAGTTCAGGACACACTTATGTTCGGGTGAAAATTGGGGTTTGGTTTAGGGTTGGGTAAGATGTATTTTTGATATCACACTGAATGGTATACTCTTGATGGGGAAAATTTTTGGATGTTTTTCCATTCTCCATTAAAACCTATGGGAATCATCACAGTGAAAGGCAGCCCACGGCTAGGGGGATGGAGTGTCTCCTGTGCTCCGAAGGACCGAAGCAATAAAACGGTCTCCAATAATCCGGCGTTTTAAGGGTTAAGTAACCCTGAAGGGTAACTTAACCCTTAAAACGTTGGATTTCAGGAGAAAATTGGAATCCACTGCTGGGCGCATTTTTGGCACTCCCAGGAAAGGCAGCCCGTCCCTGCGGGCGTGAGGGCCCTTCTGCGACGCCCACGACCGAAGGAATGCGACGGTCTGCAAAATTCTGTCATGTTCTGGGTTGAGTAATCCTGAAAGGTTATCTTCCTGAGAGGTATACTGTCGATAGGGAAAATTTTTGTAAGTCTTTCCGTTCTCCATTATAGCCTATGGGATTCATTGGAATGGGTTAGGGTTAGGGTTAGAGTTCAGGTCACACTTATGTTCGGGTGAAAATTGGGGTTTGGTTTAGGGTTGGGTAAGATGTATTTTTGATATCACACTGAATGGTATACTCTTGATGGGGAAAATTTTTGGATGTTTTTCCATTCTCCATTAAAACCTATGGGAATCATTACAGTGAAAGGCAGCCCACGGCTAGGGGGATGGAGTGTCTCCTGTGCTCCGAAGGACCGAAGCAATAAAACGGTCTCCAATAATCCGGCGTTTTAAGGGTTAAGTAACCCTGAAGGGTAACTTAACCCTTAAAACGTTGGATTTCAGGAGAAAATTGGAATCCACTGCTGGGCGCATTTTTGGCACTCCCGGGAAAGGCAGCCCGTCCCTGCGGGCGTGAGGGCCCTTCTGCGACGCCCACGACCGAAGGAATGCGACGGTCTGCAAAATTCTGTCATGTTCTGGGTTGAGTAATCCTGAAAGGTTATCTTCCTGAGAGGTATACTGTCGATCGGGAAAATTTTGGGAAGTCTTTCCGTTCTCCATTATAGCCTATGGGATTCATTGGAATGGGTTAGGGTTAGGGTTAGAGTTCAGGACACACTTATGTTCGGGTGAAAATTGGGGTTTGGTTTAGGGTTGGGTAAGATGTATTTTTGATATCACACTGAATGGTATACTCTTGATGGGGAAAATTTTTGGATGTTTTTCCAGTCTCCATTAAAACCTATGGGAATCATTACAGTGAAAGGCAGCCCACGGCTAGGGCGATGGAGTGTCTCCTGTGCTCCGAAGGACCGAAGCAATAAAACGGTCTCCAATAATCCGGCGTTTTAAGGGTTAAGTAACCCTGAAGGGTAACTTAACCCTTAAAACGTTGGATTTCAGGAGAAAATTGGAATCCACTGCTGGGCGCATTTTTGGCACTCCCAGGAAAGGCAGCCCGTCCCTGCGGGCGTGAGGGCCCTTCTGCGACGCCCACGACCGAAGGAATGCAACGGTCTGCAAAATTCTGTCATGTTCTGGGTTGAGTAATCCTGAAAGGTTATCTTCCTGAGCGGTATACTGTCGATAGGGAAAATTTTT
This sequence comes from Heteronotia binoei, assembly GCF_032191835.1. Classification (NCBI taxonomy): domain Eukaryota; kingdom Metazoa; phylum Chordata; class Lepidosauria; order Squamata; family Gekkonidae; genus Heteronotia; species Heteronotia binoei. The sequence continues at coordinate 169,744 of NW_026800208.1, read as the reverse complement.
GTAAGTCTTTCCGTTCTCCATTATAGCCTATGGGATTCATTGGAATGGGTTAGGGTTAGGGTTAGAGTTCAGGACACACTTATGTTCGGGTGAAAATTGGGGTTTGGTTTAGGGTTGGGTAAGATGTATTTTTGATATCACACTGAATGGTATACTCTTGATGGGGAAAATTTTTGGATGTTTTTCCATTCTCCATTAAAACCTATGGGAATCATCACAGTGAAAGGCAGCCCACGGCTAGGGGGATGGAGTGTCTCCTGTGCTCCGAAGGACCGAAGCAATAAAACGGTCTCCAATAATCCGGCGTTTTAAGGGTTAAGTAACCCTGAAGGGTAACTTAACCCTTAAAACGTTGGATTTCAGGAGAAAATTGGAATCCACTGCTGGGCGCATTTTTGGCACTCCCAGGAAAGGCAGCCCGTCCCTGCGGGCGTGAGGGCCCTTCTGCGACGCCCACGACCGAAGGAATGCGACGGTCTGCAAAATTCTGTCATGTTCTGGGTTGAGTAATCCTGAAAGGTTATCTTCCTGAGAGGTATACTGTCGATAGTGAAAATTTTTGTAAGTCTTTCCGTTCTCCATTATAGCCTATGGGATTCATTGGAATGGGTTAGGGTTAGGGTTAGAGTTCAGGTCACACTTATGTTCGGGTGAAAATTGGGGTTTGGTTTAGGGTTGGGTAAGATGTATTTTTGATATCACACTGAATGGTATACTCTTGATGGGGAAAATTTTTGGATGTTTTTCCATTCTCCATTAAAACCTATGGGAATCATTACAGTGAAAGGCAGCCCACGGCTAGGGGGATGGAGTGTCTCCTGTGCTCCGAAGGACCGAAGCAATAAAACGGTCTCCAATAATCCGGCGTTTTAAGGGTTAAGTAACCCTGAAGGGTAACTTAACCCTTAAAACGTTGGATTTCAGGAGAAAATTGGAATCCACTGCTGGGCGCATTTTTGGCACTCCCGGGAAAGGCAGCCCGTCCCTGCGGGCGTGAGGGCCCTTCTGCGACGCCCACGACCGAAGGAATGCGACGGTCTGCAAAATTCTGTCATGTTCTGGGTTGAGTAATCCTGAAAGGTTATCTTCCTGAGAGGTATACTGTCGATCGGGAAAATTTTGGGAAGTCTTTCCGTTCTCCATTATAGCCTATGGGATTCATTGGAATGGGTTAGGGTTAGGGTTAGAGTTCAGGACACACTTATGTTCGGGTGAAAATTGGGGTTTGGTTTAGGGTTGGGTAAGATGTATTTTTGATATCACACTGAATGGTATACTCTTGATGGGGAAAATTTTTGGATGTTTTTCCAGTCTCCATTAAAACCTATGGGAATCATTACAGTGAAAGGCAGCCCACGGCTAGGGCGATGGAGTGTCTCCTGTGCTCCGAAGGACCGAAGCAATAAAACGGTCTCCAATAATCCGGCGTTTTAAGGGTTAAGTAACCCTGAAGGGTAACTTAACCCTTAAAACGTTGGATTTCAGGAGAAAATTGGAATCCACTGCTGGGCGCATTTTTGGCACTCCCAGGAAAGGCAGCCCGTCCCTGCGGGCGTGAGGGCCCTTCTGCGACGCCCACGACCGAAGGAATGCAACGGTCTGCAAAATTCTGTCATGTTCTGGGTTGAGTAATCCTGAAAGGTTATCTTCCTGAGCGGTATACTGTCGATAGGGAAAATTTTTGGAAGTCTTTCCGTTCTCCATTATAGCCTATGGGATTCATTGGAATGGGTTAGGGTTAGGGTTAGAGTTCAGGACACACTTATGTTCGGGTGAAAATTGGGGTTTGGTTTAGGGTTGGGTAAGATGTATTTTTGATATCACACTGAATGGTATACTCTTGATGGGGAAAATTTTTGGATGTTTTTCCATTCTCCATTAAAACCTATGGGAATCATCACAGTGAAAGGCAGCCCACGGCTAGGGGGATGGAGTGTCTCCTGTGCTCCGAAGGACCGAAGCAATAAAACGGTCTCCAATAATCCGGCGTTTTAAGGGTTAAGTAACCCTGAAGGGTAACTTAACCCTTAAAACGTTGGATTTCAGGAGAAAATTGGAATCCACTGCTGGGCGCATTTTTGGCACTCCCAGGAAAGGCAGCCCGTCCCTGCGGGCGTGAGGGCCCTTCTGCGACGCCCACGACCGAAGGAATGCGACGGTCTGCAAAATTCTGTCATGTTCTGGGTTGAGTAATCCTGAAAGGTTATCTTCCTGAGAGGTATACTGTCGATAGTGAAAATTTTTGTAAGTCTTTCCGTTCTCCATTATAGCCTATGGGATTCATTGGAATGGGTTAGGGTTAGGGTTAGAGTTCAGGACACACTTATGTTCGGGTGAAAATTGGGGTTTGGTTTAGGGTTGGGTAAGATGTATTTTTGATATCACACTGAATGGTATACTCTTGATGGGGAAAATTTTTGGATGTTTTTCCATTCTCCATTAAAACCTATGGGAATCATCACAGTGAAAGGCAGCCCACGGCTAGGGGGATGGAGTGTCTCCTGTGCTCCGAAGGACCGAAGCAATAAAACGGTCTCCAATAATCCGGCGTTTTAAGGGTTAAGTAACCCTGAAGGGTAACTTAACCCTTAAAACGTTGGATTTCAGGAGAAAATTGGAATCCACTGCTGGGCGCATTTTTGGCACTCCCAGGAAAGGCAGCCCGTCCCTGCGGGCGTGAGGGCCCTTCTGCGACGCCCACGACCGAAGGAATGCGACGGTCTGCAAAATTCTGTCATGTTCTGGGTTGAGTAATCCTGAAAGGTTATCTTCCTGAGAGGTATACTGTCGATAGTGAAAATTTTTGTAAGTCTTTCCGTTCTCCATTATAGCCTATGGGATTCATTGGAATGGGTTAGGGTTAGGGTTAGAGTTCAGGTCACACTTATGTTCGGGTGAAAATTGGGGTTTGGTTTAGGGTTGGGTAAGATGTATTTTTGATATCACACTGAATGGTATACTCTTGATGGGGAAAATTTTTGGATGTTTTTCCATTCTCCATTAAAACCTATGGGAATCATTACAGTGAAAGGCAGCCCACGGCTAGGGGGATGGAGTGTCTCCTGTGCTCCGAAGGACCGAAGCAATAAAACGGTCTCCAATAATCCGGCGTTTTAAGGGTTAAGTAACCCTGAAGGGTAACTTAACCCTTAAAACGTTGGATTTCAGGAGAAAATTGGAATCCACTGCTGGGCGCATTTTTGGCACTCCCGGGAAAGGCAGCCCGTCCCTGCGGGCGTGAGGGCCCTTCTGCGACGCCCACGACCGAAGGAATGCGACGGTCTGCAAAATTCTGTCATGTTCTGGGTTGAGTAATCCTGAAAGGTTATCTTCCTGAGAGGTATACTGTCGATCGGGAAAATTTTGGGAAGTCTTTCCGTTCTCCATTATAGCCTATGGGATTCATTGGAATGGGTTAGGGTTAGGGTTAGAGTTCAGGACACACTTATGTTCGGGTGAAAATTGGGGTTTGGTTTAGGGTTGGGTAAGATGTATTTTTGATATCACACTGAATGGTATACTCTTGATGGGGAAAATTTTTGGATGTTTTTCCAGTCTCCATTAAAACCTATGGGAATCATTACAGTGAAAGGCAGCCCACGGCTAGGGCGATGGAGTGTCTCCTGTGCTCCGAAGGACCGAAGCAATAAAACGGTCTCCAATAATCCGGCGTTTTAAGGGTTAAGTAACCCTGAAGGGTAACTTAACCCTTAAAACGTTGGATTTCAGGAGAAAATTGGAATCCACTGCTGGGCGCATTTTTGGCACTCCCAGGAAAGGCAGCCCGTCCCTGCGGGCGTGAGGGCCCTTCTGCGACGCCCACGACCGAAGGAATGCAACGGTCTGCAAAATTCTGTCATGTTCTGGGTTGAGTAATCCTGAAAGGTTATCTTCCTGAGCGGTATACTGTCGATAGGGAAAATTTTTGTAAGTCTTTCCGTTCTCCATTATAGCCTATGGGATTCATTGGAATGGGTTAGGGTTAGGGTTAGAGTTCAGGACACACTTATGTTCGGGTGAAAATTGGGGTTTGGTTTAGGGTTGGGTAAGATGTATTTTTGATATCACACTGAATGGTATACTCTTGATGGGGAAAATTTTTGGATGTTTTTCCATTCTCCATTAAAACCTATGGGAATCATCACAGTGAAAGGCAGCCCACGGCTAGGGGGATGGAGTGTCTCCTGTGCTCCGAAGGACCGAAGCAATAAAACGGTCTCCAATAATCCGGCGTTTTAAGGGTTAAGTAACCCTGAAGGGTAACTTAACCCTTAAAACGTTGGATTTCAGGAGAAAATTGGAATCCACTGCTGGGCGCATTTTTGGCACTCCCAGGAAAGGCAGCCCGTCCCTGCGGGCGTGAGGGCCCTTCTGCGACGCCCACGACCGAAGGAATGCGACGGTCTGCAAAATTCTGTCATGTTCTGGGTTGAGTAATCCTGAAAGGTTATCTTCCTGAGAGGTATACTGTCGATAGTGAAAATTTTTGTAAGTCTTTCCGTTCTCCATTATAGCCTATGGGATTCATTGGAATGGGTTAGGGTTAGGGTTAGAGTTCAGGTCACACTTATGTTCGGGTGAAAATTGGGGTTTGGTTTAGGGTTGGGTAAGATGTATTTTTGATATCACACTGAATGGTATACTCTTGATGGGGAAAATTTTTGGATGTTTTTCCATTCTCCATTAAAACCTATGGGAATCATTACAGTGAAAGGCAGCCCACGGCTAGGGGGATGGAGTGTCTCCTGTGCTCCGAAGGACCGAAGCAATAAAACGGTCTCCAATAATCCGGCGTTTTAAGGGTTAAGTAACCCTGAAGGGTAACTTAACCCTTAAAACGTTGGATTTCAGGAGAAAATTGGAATCCACTGCTGGGCGCATTTTTGGCACTCCCGGGAAAGGCAGCCCGTCCCTGCGGGCGTGAGGGCCCTTCTGCGACGCCCACGACCGAAGGAATGCGACGGTCTGCAAAATTCTGTCATGTTCTGGGTTGAGTAATCCTGAAAGGTTATCTTCCTGAGAGGTATACTGTCGATCGGGAAAATTTTGGGAAGTCTTTCCGTTCTCCATTATAGCCTATGGGATTCATTGGAATGGGTTAGGGTTAGGGTTAGAGTTCAGGACACACTTATGTTCGGGTGAAAATTGGGGTTTGGTTTAGGGTTGGGTAAGATGTATTTTTGATATCACACTGAATGGTATACTCTTGATGGGGAAAATTTTTGGATGTTTTTCCATTCTCCATTAAAACCTATGGGAATCATTACAGTGAAAGGCAGCCCACGGCTAGGGCGATGGAGTGTCTCCTGTGCTCCGATGGACCGAAGCAATAAAACGGTCTCCAATAATCCGGCGTTTTAAGGGTTAAGTAACCCTGAAGGGTAACTTAACCCTTAAAACGTTGGATTTCAGGAGAAAATTGGAATCCACTGCTGGGCGCATTTTTGGCACTCCCAGGAAAGGCAGCCCGTCCCTGCGGGCGTGAGGGCCCTTCTGCGACGCCCACGACCGAAGGAATGCGACGGTCTGCAAAATTCTGTCATGTTCTGGGTTGAGTAATCCTGAAAGGTTATCTTCCTGAGAGGTATACTGTCGATCGGGAAAATTTTTGGAAGTCTTTCCGTTCTCCATTATAGCCTATGGGATTCATTGGAATGGGTTAGGGTTAGGGTTAGAGTTCAGGACACACTTATGTTCGGGTGAAAATTGGGGTTTGGTTTAGGGTTGGGTAAGATGTATTTTTGATATCACACTGAATGGTATACTCTTGATGGGGAAAATTTTTGGATGTTTTTCCATTCTCCATTAAAACCTATGGGAATCATTACAGTGAAAGGCAGCCCACGGCTAGGGGGATGGAGTGTCTCCTGTGCTCCGAAGGACCGAAGCAATAAAACGGTCTCCAATAATCCGGCGTTTTAAGGGTTAAGTAACCCTGAAGGGTAACTTAACCCTTAAAACGTTGGATTTCAGGAGAAAATTGGAATCCACTGCTGGGCGCATTTTTGGCACTCCCGGGAAAGGCAGCCCGTCCCTGCGGGCGTGAGGGCCCTTCTGCGACGCCCACGACCGAAGGAATGCGACGGTCTGCAAAATTCTGTCATGTTCTGGGTTGAGTAATCCTGAAAGGTTATCTTCCTGAGCGGTATACTGTCGATAGGGAAAATTTTTGTAAGTCTTTCCGTTCTCCATTATAGCCTATGGGATTCATTGGAATGGGTTAGGGTTAGGGTTAGAGTTCAGGACACACTTATGTTCGGGTGAAAATTGGGGTTTGGTTTAGGGTTGGGTAAGATGTATTTTTGATATCACACTGAATGGTATACTCTTGATGGGGAAAATTTTTGGATGTTTTTCCATTCTCCATTAAAACCTATGGGAATCATCACAGTGAAAGGCAGCCCACGGCTAGGGGGATGGAGTGTCTCCTGTGCTCCGAAGGACCGAAGCAATAAAACGGTCTCCAATAATCCGGCGTTTTAAGGGTTAAGTAACCCTGAAGGGTAACTTAACCCTTAAAACGTTGGATTTCAGGAGAAAATTGGAATCCACTGCTGGGCGCATTTTTGGCACTCCCAGGAAAGGCAGCCCGTCCCTGCGGGCGTGAGGGCCCTTCTGCGACGCCCACGACCGAAGGAATGCGACGGTCTGCAAAATTCTGTCATGTTCTGGGTTGAGTAATCCTGAAAGGTTATCTTCCTGAGAGGTATACTGTCGATAGGGAAAATTTTTGTAAGTCTTTCCGTTCTCCATTATAGCCTATGGGATTCATTGGAATGGGTTAGGGTTAGGGTTAGAGTTCAGGTCACACTTATGTTCGGGTGAAAATTGGGGTTTGGTTTAGGGTTGGGTAAGATGTATTTTTGATATCACACTGAATGGTATACTCTTGATGGGGAAAATTTTTGGATGTTTTTCCATTCTCCATTAAAACCTATGGGAATCATTACAGTGAAAGGCAGCCCACGGCTAGGGGGATGGAGTGTCTCCTGTGCTCCGAAGGACCGAAGCAATAAAACGGTCTCCAATAATCCGGCGTTTTAAGGGTTAAGTAACCCTGAAGGGTAACTTAACCCTTAAAACGTTGGATTTCAGGAGAAAATTGGAATCCACTGCTGGGCGCATTTTTGGCACTCCCGGGAAAGGCAGCCCGTCCCTGCGGGCGTGAGGGCCCTTCTGCGACGCCCACGACCGAAGGAATGCGACGGTCTGCAAAATTCTGTCATGTTCTGGGTTGAGTAATCCTGAAAGGTTATCTTCCTGAGAGGTATACTGTCGATAGGGAAAATTTTGTAAGTCTTTCCGTTCTCCATTATAGCCTATGGGATTCATTGGAATGGGTTAGGGTTAGGGTTAGAGTTCAGGTCACACTTATGTTCGGGTGAAAATTGGGGTTTGGTTTAGGGTTGGGTAAGATGTATTTTTGATATCACACTGAATGGTATACTCTTGATGGGGAAAATTTTTGGATGTTTTTCCATTCTCCATTAAAACCTATGGGAATCATTACAGTGAAAGGCAGCCCACGGCTAGGGGGATGGAGTGTCTCCTGTGCTCCGAAGGACCGAAGCAATAAAACGGTCTCCAATAATCCGGCGTTTTAAGGGTTAAGTAACCCTGAAGGGTAACTTAACCCTTAAAACGTTGGATTTCAGGAGAAAATTGGAATCCACTGCTGGGCGCATTTTTGGCACTCCCGGGAAAGGCAGCCCGTCCCTGCGGGCGTGAGGGCCCTTCTGCGACGCCCACGACCGAAGGAATGCGACGGTCTGCAAAATTCTGTCATGTTCTGGGTTGAGTAATCCTGAAAGGTTATCTTCCTGAGAGGTATACTGTCGATCGGGAAAATTTTGGGAAGTCTTTCCGTTCTCCATTATAGCCTATGGGATTCATTGGAATGGGTTAGGGTTAGGGTTAGAGTTCAGGACACACTTATGTTCGGGTGAAAATTGGGGTTTGGTTTAGGGTTGGGTAAGATGTATTTTTGATATCACACTGAATGGTATACTCTTGATGGGGAAAATTTTTGGATGTTTTTCCAGTCTCCATTAAAACCTATGGGAATCATTACAGTGAAAGCAGCCCACGGCTAGGGCGATGGAGTGTCTCCTGTGCTCCGATGGACCGAAGCAATAAAACGGTCTCCAATAATCCGGCGTTTTAAGGGTTAAGTAACCCTGAAGGGTAACTTAACCCTTAAAACGTTGGATTTCAGGAGAAAATTGGAATCCACTGCTGGGCGCATTTTTGGCACTCCCAGGAAAGGCAGCCCGTCCCTGCGGGCGTGAGGGCCCTTCTGCGACGCCCACGACCGAAGGAATGCGACGGTCTGCAAAATTCTGTCATGTTCTGGGTTGAGTAATCCTGAAAGGTTATCTTCCTGAGAGGTATACTGTCGATCGGGAAAATTTTTGGAAGTCTTTCCGTTCTCCATTATAGCCTATGGGATTCATTGGAATGGGTTAGGGTTAGGGTTAGAGTTCAGGACACACTTATGTTCGGGTGAAAATTGGGGTTTGGTTTAGGGTTGGGTAAGATGTATTTTTGATATCACACTGAATGGTATACTCTTGATGGGGAAAATTTTTGGATGTTTTTCCATTCTCCATTAAAACCTATGGGAATCATCACAGTGAAAGGCAGCCCACGGCTAGGGGGATGGAGTGTCTCCTGTGCTCCGAAGGACCGAAGCAATAAAACGGTCTCCAATAATCCGGCGTTTTAAGGGTTAAGTAACCCTGAAGGGTAACTTAACCCTTAAAACGTTGGATTTCAGGAGAAAATTGGAATCCACTGCTGGGCGCATTTTTGGCACTCCTGGGAAAGGCAGCCCGTCCCTGCGGGCGTGAGGGCCCTTCTGCGACGCCCACGACCGAAGGAATGCGACGGTCTGCAAAATTCTGTCATGTTCTGGGTTGAGTAATCCTGAAAGGTTATCTTCCTGAGAGGTATACTGTCGATAGGGAAAATTTTTGTAAGTCTTTCCGTTCTCCATTATAGCCTATGGGATTCATTGGAATGGGTTAGGGTTAGGGTTAGAGTTCAGGTCACACTTATGTTCGGGTGAAAATTGGGGTTTGGTTTAGGGTTGGGTAAGATGTATTTTTGATATCACACTGAATGGTATACTCTTGATGGGGAAAATTTTTGGATGTTTTTCCATTCTCCATTAAAACCTATGGGAATCATTACAGTGAAAGGCAGCCCACGGCTAGGGGGATGGAGTGTCTCCTGTGCTCCGAAGGACCGAAGCAATAAAACGGTCTCCAATAATCCGGCGTTTTAAGGGTTAAGTAACCCTGAAGGGTAACTTAACCCTTAAAACGTTGGATTTCAGGAGAAAATTGGAATCCACTGCTGGGCGCATTTTTGGCACTCCCGGGAAAGGCAGCCCGTCCCTGCGGGCGTGAGGGCCCTTCTGCGACGCCCACGACCGAAGGAATGCGACGGTCTGCAAAATTCTGTCATGTTCTGGGTTGAGTAATCCTGAAAGGTTATCTTCCTGAGAGGTATACTGTCGATAGGGAAAATTTTTGTAAGTCTTTCCGTTCTCCATTATAGCCTATGGGATTCATTGGAATGGGTTAGGGTTAGGGTTAGAGTTCAGGTCACACTTATGTTCGGGTGAAAATTGGGGTTTGGTTTAGGGTTGGGTAAGATGTATTTTTGATATCACACTGAATGGTATACTCTTGATGGGAAAATTTTTGGATGTTTTTCCATTCTCCATTAAAACCTATGGGAATCATTACAGTGAAAGGCAGCCCACGGCTAGGGGGATGGAGTGTCTCCTGTGCTCCGAAGGACCGAAGCAATAAAACGGTCTCCAATAATCCGGCGTTTTAAGGGTTAAGTAACCCTGAAGGGTAACTTAACCCTTAAAACGTTGGATTTCAGGAGAAAATTGGAATCCACTGCTGGGCGCATTTTTGGCACTCCCGGGAAAGGCAGCCCGTCCCTGCGGGCGTGAGGGCCCTTCTGCGACGCCCACGACCGAAGGAATGCGACGGTCTGCAAAATTCTGTCATGTTCTGGGTTGAGTAATCCTGAAAGGTTATCTTCCTGAGAGGTATACTGTCGATCGGGAAAATTTTGGGAAGTCTTTCCGTTCTCCATTATAGCCTATGGGATTCATTGGAATGGGTTAGGGTTAGGGTTAGAGTTCAGGACACACTTATGTTCGGGTGAAATTGGGGTTTGGTTTAGGGTTGGGTAAGATGTATTTTTGATATCACACTGAATGGTATACTCTTGATGGGGAAAATTTTTGGATGTTTTTCCAGTCTCCATTAAAACCTATGGGAATCATTACAGTGAAAGGCAGCCCACGGCTAGGGCGATGGAGTGTCTCCTGTGCTCCGATGGACCGAAGCAATAAAACGGTCTCCAATAATCCGGCGTTTTAAGGGTTAAGTAACCCTGAAGGGTAACTTAACCCTTAAAACGTTGGATTTCAGGAGAAAATTGGAATCCACTGCTGGGCGCATTTTTGGCACTCCCAGGAAAGGCAGCCCGTCCCTGCGGGCGTGAGGGCCCTTCTGCGACGCCCACGACCGAAGGAATGCGACGGTCTGCAAAATTCTGTCATGTTCTGGGTTGAGTAATCCTGAAAGGTTATCTTCCTGAGAGGTATACTGTCGATCGGGAAAATTTTTGGAAGTCTTTCCGTTCTCCATTATAGCCTATGGGATTCATTGGAATGGGTTAGGGTTAGGGTTAGAGTTCAGGACACACTTATGTTCGGGTGAAAATTGGGGTTTGGTTTAGGGTTGGGTAAGATGTATTTTTGATATCACACTGAATGGTATACTCTTGATGGGGAAAATTTTTGGATGTTTTTCCATTCTCCATTAAAACCTATGGGAATCATTACAGTGAAAGGCAGCCCACGGCTAGGGGGATGGAGTGTCTCCTGTGCTCCGAAGGACCGAAGCAATAAAACGGTCTCCAATAATCCGGCGTTTTAAGGGTTAAGTAACCCTGAAGGGTAACTTAACCCTTAAAACGTTGGATTTCAGGAGAAAATTGGAATCCACTGCTGGGCGCATTTTTGGCACTCCCGGGAAAGGCAGCCCGTCCCTGCGGGCGTGAGGGCCCTTCTGCGACGCCCACGACCGAAGGAATGCGACGGTCTGCAAAATTCTGTCATGTTCTGGGTTGAGTAATCCTGAAAGGTTATCTTCCTGAGAGGTATACTGTCGATCGGGAAAATTTTGGGAAGTCTTTCCGTTCTCCATTATAGCCTATGGGATTCATTGGAATGGGTTAGGGTTAGGGTTAGAGTTCAGGACACACTTATGTTCGGGTGAAAATTGGGGTTTGGTTTAGGGTTGGGTAAGATGTATTTTTGATATCACACTGAATGGTATACTCTTGATGGGGAAAATTTTTGGATGTTTTTCCAGTCTCCATTAAAACCTATGGGAATCATTACAGTGAAAGGCAGCCCACGGCTAGGGCGATGGAGTGTCTCCTGTGCTCCGAAGGACCGAAGCAATAAAACGGTCTCCAATAATCCGGCGTTTTAAGGGTTAAGTAACCCTGAAGGGTAACTTAACCCTTAAAACGTTGGATTTCAGGAGAAAATTGGAATCCACTGCTGGGCGCATTTTTGGCACTCCCAGGAAAGGCAGCCCGTCCCTGCGGGCGTGAGGGCCCTTCTGCGACGCCCACGACCGAAGGAATGCGACGGTCTGCAAAATTCTGTCATGTTCTGGGTTGAGTAATCCTGAAAGGTTATCTTCCTGAGCGGTATACTGTCGATAGGGAAAATTTTTGTAAGTCTTTCCGTTCTCCATTATAGCCTATGGGATTCATTGGAATGGGTTAGGGTTAGGGTTAGAGTTCAGGACACACTTATGTTCGGGTGAAAATTGGGGTTTGGTTTAGGGTTGGGTAAGATGTATTTTTGATATCACACTGAATGGTATACTCTTGATGGGGAAAATTTTTGGATGTTTTTCCATTCTCCATTAAAACCTATGGGAATCATCACAGTGAAAGGCAGCCCACGGCTAGGGGGATGGAGTGTCTCCTGTGCTCCGAAGGACCGAAGCAATAAAACGGTCTCCAATAATCCGGCGTTTTAAGGGTTAAGTAACCCTGAAGGGTAACTTAACCCTTAAAACGTTGGATTTCAGGAGAAAATTGGAATCCACTGCTGGGCGCATTTTTGGCACTCCCGGGAAAGGCAGCCCGTCCCTGCGGGCGTGAGGGCCCTTCTGCGACGCCCACGACCGAAGGAATGCGACGGTCTGCAAAATTCTGTCATGTTCTGGGTTGAGTAATCCTGAAAGGTTATCTTCCTGAGAGGTATACTGTCGATCGGGAAAATTTTGGAAGTCTTTCCGTTCTCCATTATAGCCTATGGGATTCATTGGAATGGGTTAGGGTTAGGGTTAGAGTTCAGGACACACTTATGTTCGGGTGAAAATTGGGGTTTGGTTTAGGGTTGGGTAAGATGTATTTTTGATATCACACTGAATGGTATACTCTTGATGGGGAAAATTTTTGGATGTTTTTCCATTCTCCATTAAAACCTATGGGAATCATCACAGTGAAAGGCAGCCCACGGCTAGGGGGATGGAGTGTCTCCTGTGCTCCGAAGGACCGAAGCAATAAAACGGTCTCCAATAATCCGGCGTTTTAAGGTTAAGTAACCTGAAGGGTAACTTAACCCTTAAAACGTTGGATTTCAGGAGAAAATTGGAATCCACTGCTGGGCGCATTTTTGGCACTCCCGGGAAAGGCAGCCCGTCCCTGCGGGCGTGAGGGCCCTTCTGCGACGCCCACGACCGAAGGAATGCGACGGTCTGCAAAATTCTGTCATGTTCTGGGTTGAGTAATCCTGAAAGGTTATCTTCCTGAGAGGTATACTGTCGATAGGGAAAATTTTTGTAAGTCTTTCCGTTCTCCATTATAGCCTATGGGATTCATTGGAATGGGTTAGGGTTAGGGTTAGAGTTCAGGACACACTTATGTTCGGGTGAAAATTGGGGTTTGGTTTAGGGTTGGGTAAGATGTATTTTTGATATCACACTGAATGGTATACTCTTGATGGGGAAAATTTTTGGATGTTTTTCCATTCTCCATTAAAACCTATGGGAATCATTACAGTGAAAGGCAGCCCACGGCTAGGGGGATGGAGTGTCTCCTGTGCTCCGAAGGACCGAAGCAATAAAACGGTCTCCAATAATCCGGCGTTTTAAGGGTTAAGTAACCCTGAAGGGTAACTTAACCCTTAAAACGTTGGATTTCAGGAGAAAATTGGAATCCACTGCTGGGCGCATTTTTGGCACTCCCGGGAAAGGCAGCCCGTCCCTGCGGGCGTGAGGGCCCTTCTGCGACGCCCACGACCGAAGGAATGCGACGGTCTGCAAAATTCTGTCATGTTCTGGGTTGAGTAATCCTGAAAGGTTATCTTCCTGAGAGGTATACTGTCGATAGGGAAAATTTTTGTAAGTCTTTCCGTTCTCCATTATAGCCTATGGGATTCATTGGAATGGGTTAGGGTTAGGGTTAGAGTTCAGGACACACTTATGTTCGGGTGAAAATTGGGGTTTGGTTTAGGGTTGGGTAAGATGTATTTTTGATATCACACTGAATGGTATACTCTTGATGGGGAAAATTTTTGGATGTTTTTCCATTCTCCATTAAAACCTATGGGAATCATCACAGTGAAAGGCAGCCCACGGCTAGGGGGATGGAGTGTCTCCTGTGCTCCGAAGGACCGAAGCAATAAAACGGTCTCCAATAATCCGGCGTTTTAAGGGTTAAGTAACCCTGAAGGGTAACTTAACCCTTAAAACGTTGGATTTCAGGAGAAAATTGGAATCCACTGCTGGGCGCAATTTTGGCACTCCCGGGAAAGGCAGCCCGTCCCTGCGGGCGTGAGGGCCCTTCTGCGACGCCGACGACCGAAGGAATGCGACGGTCTGCAAAATTCTGTCATGTTCTGGGTTGAGTAATCCTGAAAGGTTATCTTCCTGAGAGGTATACTGTTGATAGGGAAAATTTTTGGAAGTCTTTCCGTTCTCCATTATAGCCTATGGGATTCATTGGAATGGATTAGGGTTAGAGTTCAGGACACACTTATGTTCGGGTGAAAATTGGGGTTTGGTTTAGGGTTGGGTAAGATGTATTTTTGATATCACACTGAATGGTATACTCTTGATGGGGAAAATTTTTGGATGTTTTTCCATTCTCCATTAAAACCTATGGGAATCATCACAGTGAAAGGCAGCCCACGGCTAGGGGGATGGAGTGTCTCCTGTGCTCCGAAGGACCGAAGCAATAAAACGGTCTCCAATAATCCGGCGTTTTAAGGGTTAAGTAACCCTGAAGGGTAACTTAACCCTTAAAACGTTGGATTTCAGGAGAAAATTGGAATCCACTGCTGGGCGCATTTTTGGCACTCCCGGGAAAGGCAGCCCGTCCCTGCGGGCGTGAGGGCCCTTCTGCGACGCCCACGACCGAAGGAATGCGACGGTCTGCAAAATTCTGTCATGTTCTGGGTTGAGTAATCCTGAAAGGTTATCTTCCTGAGAGGTATACTGTCGATCGGGAAAATTTTTGGAAGTCTTTCCGTTCTCCATTATAGCCTATGGGATTCATTGGAATGGGTTAGGGTTAGGGTTAGAGTTCAGGACACACTTATGTTCGGGTGAAAATTGGGGTTTGGTTTAGGGTTGGGTAAGATGTATTTTTGATATCACACTGAATGGTATACTCTTGATGGGGAAAATTTTTGGATGTTTTTCCATTCTCCATTAAAACCTATGGGAATCATCACAGTGAAAGGCAGCCCACGGCTAGGGGGATGGAGTGTCTCCTGTGCTCCGAAGGACCGAAGCAATAAAACGGTCTCCAATAATCCGGCGTTTTAAGGGTTAAGTAACCCTGAAGGGTAACTTAACCCTTAAAACGTTGGATTTCAGGAGAAAATTGGAATCCACTGCTGGGCGCATTTTTGGCACTCCCGGGAAAGGCAGCCCGTCCCTGCGGGCGTGAGGGCCCTTCTGCGACGCCCACGACCGAAGGAATGCGACGGTCTGCAAAATTCTGTCATGTTCTGGGTTGAGTAATCCTGAAAGGTTATCTTCCTGAGAGGTATACTGTCGATAGGGAAAATTTTTGTAAGTCTTTCCGTTCTCCATTATAGCCTATGGGATTCATTGGAATGGGTTAGGGTTAGGGTTAGAGTTCAGGACACACTTATGTTCGGGTGAAAATTGGGGTTTGGTTTAGGGTTGGGTAAGATGTATTTTTGATATCACACTGAATGGTATACTCTTGATGGGGAAAATTTTTGGATGTTTTTCCATTCTCCATTAAAACCTATGGGAATCATTACAGTGAAAGGCAGCCCACGGCTAGGGGGATGGAGTGTCTCCTGTGCTCCGAAGGACCGAAGCAATAAAACGGTCTCCAATAATCCGGCGTTTTAAGGTTAAGTAACCCTGAAGGGTAACTTAACCCTTAAAACGTTGGATTTCAGGAGAAAATTGGAATCCACTGCTGGGCGCATTTTTGGCACTCCCGGGAAAGGCAGCCCGTCCCTGCGGGCGTGAGGGCCCTTCTGCGACGCCCACGACCGAAGGAATGCGACGGTCTGCAAAATTCTGTCATGTTCTGGGTTGAGTAATCCTGAAAGGTTATCTTCCTGAGAGGTATACTGTCGATAGGGAAAATTTTTGTAAGTCTTTCCGTTCTCCATTATAGCCTATGGGATTCATTGGAATGGGTTAGGGTTAGGGTTAGAGTTCAGGACACACTTATGTTCGGGTGAAAATTGGGGTTTGGTTTAGGGTTGGGTAAGATGTATTTTTGATATCACACTGAATGGTATACTCTTGATGGGGAAAATTTTTGGATGTTTTTCCATTCTCCATTAAAACCTATGGGAATCATCACAGTGAAAGGCAGCCCACGGCTAGGGGGATGGAGTGTCTCCTGTGCTCCGAAGGACCGAAGCAATAAAACGGTCTCCAATAATCCGGCGTTTTAAGGGTTAAGTAACCCTGAAGGGTAACTTAACCCTTAAAACGTTGGATTTCAGGAGAAAATTGGAATCCACTGCTGGGCGCAATTTTGGCACTCCCGGGAAAGGCAGCCCGTCCCTGCGGGCGTGAGGGCCCTTCTGCGACGCCGACGACCGAAGGAATGCGACGGTCTGCAAAATTCTGTCATGTTCTGGGTTGAGTAATCCTGAAAGGTTATCTTCCTGAGAGGTATACTGTTGATAGGGAAAATTTTTGGAAGTCTTTCCGTTCTCCATTATAGCCTATGGGATTCATTGGAATGGATTAGGGTTAGAGTTCAGGACACACTTATGTTCGGGTGAAAATTGGGGTTTGGTTTAGGGTTGGGTAAGATGTATTTTTGATATCACACTGAATGGTATACTCTTGATGGGGAAAATTTTTGGATGTTTTTCCATTCTCCATTAAAACCTATGGGAATCATTACAGTGAAAGGCAGCCCACGGCTAGGGGGATGGAGTGTCTCCTGTGCTCCGAAGGACCGAAGCAATAAAACGGTCTCCAATAATCCGGCGTTTTAAGGGTTAAGTAACCCTGAAGGGTAACTTAACCCTTAAAACGTTGGATTTCAGGAGAAAATTGGAATCCACTGCTGGGCGCATTTTTGGCACTCCCGGGAAAGGCAGCCCGTCCCTGCGGGCGTGAGGGCCCTTCTGCGACGCCCACGACCGAAGGAATGCGACGGTCTGCAAAATTCTGTCATGTTCTGGGTTGAGTAATCCTGAAAGGTTATCTTCCTGAGAGGTATACTGTCGATAGGGAAAATTTTTGGAAGTCTTTCCGTTCTCCATTATAGCCTATGGGATTCATTGGAATGGGTTAGGGTTAGGGTTAGAGTTCAGGACACACTTATGTTCGGGTGAAAATTGGGGTTTGGTTTAGGGTTGGGTAAGATGTATTTTTGATATCACACTGAATGGTATACTCTTGATGGGGAAAATTTTTGGATGTTTTTCCATTCTCCATTAAAACCTATGGGAATCATTACAGTGAAAGGCAGCCCATGGCTAGGGCGATGGAGTGTCTCCTGTGCTCCGAAGGACCGAAGCAATAAAACGGTCCCCAATAATCCGGCGTTTTAAGGGTTAAGTAACCCTGAAGGGTAACTTAACCCTTAAAACGTTGGATTTCAGGAGAAAATTGGAATCCACTGCTGGGCGCAATTTTGGCACTCCCGGGAAAGGCAGCCCGACCCTGCGGGCGTGAGGGCCCTTCTGCGACGCCCACGACCGAAGGAATGCGACGGTCTGCAAAATTCTGTCATGTTCTGGGTTGAGTAATCCTGAAAGGTTATCTTCCTGAGAGGTATACTGTCGATAGGGAAAATTTTTGGAAGTCTTTCCGTTCTCCATTATAGCCTATGGGATTCATTGGAATGGATTAGGGTTAGAGTTCAGGACACACTTATGTTCGGGTGAAAATTGGGGTTTGGTTTAGGGTTGGGTAAGATGTATTTTTGATATCACACTGAATGGTATACTCTTGATGGGGAAAATTTTTGGATGTTTTTCCATTCTCCATTAAAACCTATGGGAATCATTACAGTGAAAGGCAGCCCACGGCTACGGGGATGGAGTGTCTCCTGTGCTCCGAAGGACCGAAGCAATAAAACGGTCTCCAATAATCCGGCGTTTTAAGGGTTAAGTAACCCTGAAGGGTAACTTAACCCTTAAAACGTTGGATTTCAGGAGAAAATTGGAATCCACTGCTGGGCGCATTTTTGGCACTCCCGGGAAAGGCAGCCCGTCCCTGCGGGCGTGAGGGCCCTTCTGCGACGCCCACGACCGAAGGAATGCGACGGTCTGCAAAATTCTGTCATGTTCTGGGTTGAGTAATCCTGAAAGGTTATCTTCCTGAGAGGTATACTGTCGATAGGGAAAATTTTGGGAAGTCTTTCCGTTCTCCATTATAGCCTATGGGATTCATTGGAATGGGTTAGGGTTAGAGTTCAGGACACACTTATGTTCGGGTGAAAATTGGGGTTTGGTTTAGGGTTGGGTAAGATGTATTTTTGATATCACACTGAATGGTATACTCTTGATGGGGAAAATTTTTGGATGTTTTTCCAGTCTCCATTAAAACCTATGGGAATCATTACAGTGAAAGGCAGCCCACGGATAGGGCGATGGAGTGTCTCCTGTGCTCCGAAGGACCGAAGCAATAAAACGGTCTCCAATAATCCGGCGTTTTAAGGGTTAAGTAACCCTGAAGGGTAACTTAACCCTTAAAACGTTGGATTTCAGGAGAAAATTGGAATCCACTGCTGGGCGCATTTTTGGCACTCCCAGGAAAGGCAGCCCGTCCCTGCGGGCGTGAGGGCCCTTCTGCGATGCCCACGACCGAAGGAATGCGACGGTCTGCAAAATTCTGTCATGTTCTGGGTTGAGTAATCCTGAAAGGTTATCTTCCTGAGAGGTATACTGTCGATAGGGAAAATTTTTGTAAGTCTTTCCGTTCTCCATTATAGCCTATGGGATTCATTGGAATGGGTTAGGGTTAGGGTTAGAGTTCAGGACACACTTATGTTCGGGTGAAAATTGGGGTTTGGTTTAGGGTTGGGTAAGATGTATTTTTGATATCACACTGAATGGTATACTCTTGATGGGGAAAATTTTTGGATGTTTTTCCATTCTCCATTAAAACCTATGGGAATCATCACAGTGAAAGGCAGCCCACGGCTAGGGGGATGGAGTGTCTCCTGTGCTCCGAAGGACCGAAGCAATAAAACGGTCTCCAATAATCCGGCGTTTTAAGGGTTAAGTAACCCTGAAGGGTAACTTAACCCTTAAAACGTTGGATTTCAGGAGAAAATTGGAATCCACTGCTGGGCGCAATTTTGGCACTCCCGGGAAAGGCAGCCCGTCCCTGCGGGCGTGAGGGCCCTTCTGCGACGCCCACGACCGAAGGAATGCGACGGTCTGCAAAATTCTGTCATGTTCTGGGTTGAGTAATCCTGAAAGGTTATCTTCCTGAGAGGTATACTGTCGATAGGGAAAATTTTTGGAAGTCTTTCCGTTCTCCATTATAGCCTATGGGATTCATTGGAATGGATTAGGGTTAGAGTTCAGGACACACTTATGTTCGGGTGAAAATTGGGGTTTGGTTTAGGGTTGGGTAAGATGTATTTTTGATATCACACTGAATGGTATACTCTTGATGGGGAAAATTTTTGGATGTTTTTCCATTCTCCATTAAAACCTATGGGAATCATTACAGTGAAAGGCAGCCCACGGCTAGGGGGATGGAGTGTCTCCTGTGCTCCGAAGGACCGAAGCAATAAAACGGTCTCCAATAATCCGGCGTTTTAAGGGTTAAGTAACCCTGAAGGGTAACTTAACCCTTAAAACGTTGGATTTCAGGAGAAAATTGGAATCCACTGCTGGGCGCATTTTTGGCACTCCCGGGAAAGGCAGCCCGTCCCTGCGGGCGTGAGGGCCCTTCTGCGACGCCCACGACCGAAGGAATGCGACGGTCTGCAAAATTCTGTCATGTTCTGGGTTGAGTAATCCTGAAAGGTTATCTTCCTGAGAGGTATACTGTCGATAGGGAAAATTTTTGTAAGTCTTTCCGTTCTCCATTATAGCCTATGGGATTCATTGGAATGGGTTAGGGTTAGGGTTAGAGTTCAGGACACACTTATGTTCGGGTGAAAATTGGGGTTTGGTTTAGGGTTGGGTAAGATGTATTTTTGATATCACACTGAATGGTATACTCTTGATGGGGAAAATTTTTGGATGTTTTTCCATTCTCCATTAAAACCTATGGGAATCATCACAGTGAAAGGCAGCCCACGGCTAGGGGGATGGAGTGTCTCCTGTGCTCCGAAGGACCGAAGCAATAAAACGGTCTCCAATAATCCGGCGTTTTAAGGGTTAAGTAACCCTGAAGGGTAACTTAACCCTTAAAACGTTGGATTTCAGGAGAAAATTGGAATCCACTGCTGGGCGCAATTTTGGCACTCCCGGGAAAGGCAGCCCGTCCCTGCGGGCGTGAGGGCCCTTCTGCGACGCCCACGACCGAAGGAATGCGACGGTCTGCAAAATTCTGTCATGTTCTGGGTTGAGTAATCCTGAAAGGTTATCTTCCTGAGAGGTATACTGTTGATAGGGAAAATTTTTGGAAGTCTTTCCGTTCTCCATTATAGCCTATGGGATTCATTGGAATGGATTAGGGTTAGAGTTCAGGACACACTTATGTTCGGGTGAAAATTGGGGTTTGGTTTAGGGTTGGGTAAGATGTATTTTTGATATCACACTGAATGGTATACTCTTGATGGGGAAAATTTTTGGATGTTTTTCCATTCTCCATTAAAACCTATGGGAATCATTACAGTGAAAGGCAGCCCACGGCTAGGGGGATGGAGTGTCTCCTGTGCTCCGAAGGACCGAAGCAATAAAACGGTCTCCAATAATCCGGCGTTTTAAGGGTTAAGTAACCCTGAAGGGTAACTTAACCCTTAAAACGTTGGATTTCAGGAGAAAATTGGAATCCACTGCTGGGCGCATTTTTGGCACTCCCGGGAAAGGCAGCCCGTCCCTGCGGGCGTGAGGGCCCTTCTGCGACGCCCACGACCGAAGGAATGCGACGGTCTGCAAAATTCTGTCATGTTCTGGGTTGAGTAATCCTGAAAGGTTATCTTCCTGAGAGGTATACTGTCGATAGGGAAAATTTTTGTAAGTCTTTCCGTTCTCCATTATAGCCTATGGGATTCATTGGAATGGGTTAGGGTTAGGGTTAGAGTTCAGGACACACTTATGTTCGGGTGAAAATTGGGGTTTGGTTTAGGGTTGGGTAAGATGTATTTTTGATATCACACTGAATGGTATACTCTTGATGGGGAAAATTTTTGGATGTTTTTCCATTCTCCATTAAAACCTATGGGAATCATTACAGTGAAAGGCAGCCCACGGCTAGGGCGATGGAGTGTCTCCTGTGCTCCGAAGGACCGAAGCAATAAAACGGTCCCCAATAATCCGGCGTTTTAAGGGTTAAGTAACCCTGAAGGGTAACTTAACCCTTAAAACGTTGGATTTCAGGAGAAAATTGGAATCCACTGCTGGGCGCAATTTTGGCACTCCCGGGAAAGGCAGCCCGACCCTGCGGGCGTGAGGGCCCTTCTGCGACGCCCACGACCGAAGGAATGCGACGGTCTGCAAAATTCTGTCATGTTCTGGGTTGAGTAATCCTGAAAGGTTATCTTCCTGAGAGGTATACTGTCGATAGGGAAAATTTTTGGAAGTCTTTCCGTTCTCCATTATAGCCTATGGGATTCATTGGAATGGATTAGGGTTAGAGTTCAGGACACACTTATGTTCGGGTGAAAATTGGGGTTTGGTTTAGGGTTGGGTAAGATGTATTTTTGATATCACACTGAATGGTATACTCTTGATGGGGAAAATTTTTGGATGTTTTTCCATTCTCCATTAAAACCTATGGGAATCATTACAGTGAAAGGCAGCCCACGGCTAGGGGGATGGAGTGTCTCCTGTGCTCCGAAGGACCGAAGCAATAAAACGGTCTCCAATAATCCGGCGTTTTAAGGGTTAAGTAACCCTGAAGGGTAACTTAACCCTTAAAACGTTGGATTTCAGGAGAAAATTGGAATCCACTGCTGGGCGCATTTTTGGCACTCCCGGGAAAGGCAGCCCGTCCCTGCGGGCGTGAGGGCCCTTCTGCGACGCCCACGACCGAAGGAATGCGACGGTCTGCAAAATTCTGTCATGTTCTGGGTTGAGTAATCCTGAAAGGTTATCTTCCTGAGAGGTATACTGTCGATCGGGAAAATTTTGGGAAGTCTTTCCGTTCTCCATTATAGCCTATGGGATTCATTGGAATGGGTTAGGGTTAGAGTTCAGGACACACTTATGTTCGGGTGAAAATTGGGGTTTGGTTTAGGGTTGGGTAAGATGTATTTTTGATATCACACTGAATGGTATACTCTTGATGGGGAAAATTTTTGGATGTTTTTCCAGTCTCCATTAAAACCTATGGGAATCATTACAGTGAAAGGCAGCCCACGGCTAGGGCGATGGAGTGTCTCCTGTGCTCCGAAGGACCGAAGCAATAAAACGGTCTCCAATAATCCGGCGTTTTAAGGGTTAAGTAACCCTGAAGGGTAACTTAACCCTTAAAACGTTGGATTTCAGGAGAAAATTGGAATCCACTGCTGGGCGCATTTTTGGCACTCCCAGGAAAGGCAGCCCGTCCCTGCGGGCGTGAGGGCCCTTCTGCGACGCCCACGACCGAAGGAATGCGACGGTCTGCAAAATTCTGTCATGTTCTGGGTTGAGTAATCCTGAAAGGTTATCTTCCTGAGAGGTATACTGTCGATAGGGAAAATTTTTGTAAGTCTTTCCGTTCTCCATTATAGCCTATGGGATTCATTGGAATGGGTTAGGGTTAGGGTTAGAGTTCAGGACACACTTATGTTCGGGTGAAAATTGGGGTTTGGTTTAGGGTTGGGTAAGATGTATTTTTGATATCACACTGAATGGTATACTCTTGATGGGGAAAATTTTTGGATGTTTTTCCATTCTCCATTAAAACCTATGGGAATCATCACAGTGAAAGGCAGCCCACGGCTAGGGGGATGGAGTGTCTCCTGTGCTCCGAAGGACCGAAGCAATAAAACGGTCTCCAATAATCCGGCGTTTTAAGGGTTAAGTAACCCTGAAGGGTAACTTAACCCTTAAAACGTTGGATTTCAGGAGAAAATTGGAATCCACTGCTGGGCGCAATTTTGGCACTCCCGGGAAAGGCAGCCCGTCCCTGCGGGCGTGAGGGCCCTTCTGCGACGCCCATGACCGAAGGAATGCGACGGTCTGCAAAATTCTGTCATGTTCTGGGTTGAGTAATCCTGAAAGGTTATCTTCCTGAGAGGTATACTGTCGATAGGGAAAATTTTTGGAAGTCTTTCCGTTCTCCATTATAGCCTATGGGATTCATTGGAATGGATTAGGGTTAGAGTTCAGGACACACTTATGTTCGGGTGAAAATTGGGGTTTGGTTTAGGGTTGGGTAAGATGTATTTTTGATATCACACTGAATGGTATACTCTTGATGGGGAAAATTTTTGGATGTTTTTCCATTCTCCATTAAAACCTATGGGAATCATCACAGTGAAAGGCAGCCCACGGCTAGGGGGATGGAGTGTCTCCTGTGCTCCGAAGGACCGAAGCAATAAAACGGTCTCCAATAATCCGGCGTTTTAAGGGTTAAGTAACCCTGAAGGGTAACTTAACCCTTAAAACGTTGGATTTCAGGAGAAAATTGGAATCCACTGCTGGGCGCAATTTTGGCACTCCCGGGAAAGGCAGCCCGTCCCTGCGGGCGTGAGGGCCCTTCTGCGACGCCCACGACCGAAGGAATGCGACGGTCTGCAAAATTCTGTCATGTTCTGGGTTGAGTAATCCTGAAAGGTTATCTTCCTGAGAGGTATACTGTTGATAGGGAAAATTTTTGGAAGTCTTTCCGTTCTCCATTATAGCCTATGGGATTCATTGGAATGGATTAGGGTTAGAGTTCAGGACACACTTATGTTCGGGTGAAAATTGGGGTTTGGTTTAGGGTTGGGTAAGATGTATTTTTGATATCACACTGAATGGTATACTCTTGATGGGGAAAATTTTTGGATGTTTTTCCATTCTCCATTAAAACCTATGGGAATCATTACAGTGAAAGGCAGCCCACGGCTAGGGGGATGGAGTGTCTCCTGTGCTCCGAAGGACCGAAGCAATAAAACGGTCTCCAATAATCCGGCGTTTTAAGGGTTAAGTAACCCTGAAGGGTAACTTAACCCTTAAAACGTTGGATTTCAGGAGAAAATTGGAATCCACTGCTGGGCGCATTTTTGGCACTCCCGGGAAAGGCAGCCCGTCCCTGCGGGCGTGAGGGCCCTTCTGCGACGCCCACGACCGAAGGAATGCGACGGTCTGCAAAATTCTGTCATGTTCTGGGTTGAGTAATCCTGAAAGGTTATCTTCCTGAGAGGTATACTGTCGATAGGGAAAATTTTTGTAAGTCTTTCCGTTCTCCATTATAGCCTATGGGATTCATTGGAATGGGTTAGGGTTAGGGTTAGAGTTCAGGACACACTTATGTTCGGGTGAAAATTGGGGTTTGGTTTAGGGTTGGGTAAGATGTATTTTTGATATCACACTGAATGGTATACTCTTGATGGGGAAAATTTTTGGATGTTTTTCCATTCTCCATTAAAACCTATGGGAATCATTACAGTGAAAGGCAGCCCATGGCTAGGGCGATGGAGTGTCTCCTGTGCTCCGAAGGACCGAAGCAATAAAACGGTCCCCAATAATCCGGCGTTTTAAGGGTTAAGTAACCCTGAAGGGTAACTTAACCCTTAAAACGTTGGATTTCAGGAGAAAATTGGAATCCACTGCTGGGCGCAATTTTGGCACTCCCGGGAAAGGCAGCCCGACCCTGCGGGCGTGAGGGCCCTTCTGCGACGCCCACGACCGAAGGAATGCGACGGTCTGCAAAATTCTGTCATGTTCTGGGTTGAGTAATCCTGAAAGGTTATCTTCCTGAGAGGTATACTGTCGATAGGGAAAATTTTTGGAAGTCTTTCCGTTCTCCATTATAGCCTATGGGATTCATTGGAATGGATTAGGGTTAGAGTTCAGGACACACTTATGTTCGGGTGAAAATTGGGGTTTGGTTTAGGGTTGGGTAAGATGTATTTTTGATATCACACTGAATGGTATACTCTTGATGGGGAAAATTTTTGGATGTTTTTCCATTCTCCATTAAAACCTATGGGAATCATTACAGTGAAAGGCAGCCCACGGCTAGGGGGATGGAGTGTCTCCTGTGCTCCGAAGGACCGAAGCAATAAAACGGTCTCCAATAATCCGGCGTTTTAAGGGTTAAGTAACCCTGAAGGGTAACTTAACCCTTAAAACGTTGGATTTCAGGAGAAAATTGGAATCCACTGCTGGGCGCATTTTTGGCACTCCCGGGAAAGGCAGCCCGTCCCTGCGGGCGTGAGGGCCCTTCTGCGACGCCCACGACCGAAGGAATGCGACGGTCTGCAAAATTCTGTCATGTTCTGGGTTGAGTAATCCTGAAAGGTTATCTTCCTGAGAGGTATACTGTCGATAGGGAAAATTTTGGGAAGTCTTTCCGTTCCTCATTATAGCCTATGGGATTCATTGGAATGGGTTAGGGTTAGAGTTCAGGACACACTTATGTTCGGGTGAAAATTGGGGTTTGGTTTAGGGTTGGGTAAGATGTATTTTTGATATCACACTGAATGGTATACTCTTGATGGGGAAAATTTTTGGATGTTTTTCCAGTCTCCATTAAAACCTATGGGAATCATTACAGTGAAAGGCAGCCCACGGCTAGGGCGATGGAGTGTCTCCTGTGCTCCGAAGGACCGAAGCAATAAAACGGTCTCCAATAATCCGGCGTTTTAAGGGTTAAGTAACCCTGAAGGGTAACTTAACCCTTAAAACGTTGGATTTCAGGAGAAAATTGGAATCCACT
Organism: Heteronotia binoei; assembly: GCF_032191835.1. NCBI lineage: Eukaryota > Metazoa > Chordata > Lepidosauria > Squamata > Gekkonidae > Heteronotia > Heteronotia binoei. The sequence continues at coordinate 144,197 of NW_026800208.1, read as the reverse complement.
GCTGGGCGCATTTTTGGCACTCCCAGGAAAGGCAGCCCGTCCCTGCGGGCGTGAGGGCCCTTCTGCGACGCCCACGACCGAAGGAATGCGACGGTCTGCAAAATTCTGTCATGTTCTGGGTTGAGTAATCCTGAAAGGTTATCTTCCTGAGAGGTATACTGTCGATAGGGAAAATTTTTGTAAGTCTTTCCGTTCTCCATTATAGCCTATGGGATTCATTGGAATGGGTTAGGGTTAGGGTTAGAGTTCAGGACACACTTATGTTCGGGTGAAAATTGGGGTTTGGTTTAGGGTTGGGTAAGATGTATTTTTGATATCACACTGAATGGTATACTCTTGATGGGGAAAATTTTTGGATGTTTTTCCATTCTCCATTAAAACCTATGGGAATCATTACAGTGAAAGGCAGCCCATGGCTAGGGCGATGGAGTGTCTCCTGTGCTCCGAAGGACCGAAGCAATAAAACGGTCCCCAATAATCCGGCGTTTTAAGGGTTAAGTAACCCTGAAGGGTAACTTAACCCTTAAAACGTTGGATTTCAGGAGAAAATTGGAATCCACTGCTGGGCGCAATTTTGGCACTCCCGGGAAAGGCAGCCCGACCCTGCGGGCGTGAGGGCCCTTCTGCGACGCCCACGACCGAAGGAATGCGACGGTCTGCAAAATTCTGTCATGTTCTGGGTTGAGTAATCCTGAAAGGTTATCTTCCTGAGAGGTATACTGTCGATAGGGAAAATTTTTGGAAGTCTTTCCGTTCTCCATTATAGCCTATGGGATTCATTGGAATGGATTAGGGTTAGAGTTCAGGACACACTTATGTTCGGGTGAAAATTGGGGTTTGGTTTAGGGTTGGGTAAGATGTATTTTTGATATCACACTGAATGGTATACTCTTGATGGGGAAAATTTTTGGATGTTTTTCCATTCTCCATTAAAACCTATGGGAATCATCACAGTGAAAGGCAGCCCACGGCTAGGGGGATGGAGTGTCTCCTGTGCTCCGAAGGACCGAAGCAATAAAACGGTCTCCAATAATCCGGCGTTTTAAGGGTTAAGTAACCCTGAAGGGTAACTTAACCCTTAAAACGTTGGATTTCAGGAGAAAATTGGAATCCACTGCTGGGCGCATTTTTGGCACTCCCGGGAAAGGCAGCCCGTCCCTGCGGGCGTGAGGGCCCTTCTGCGACGCCCACGACCGAAGGAATGCGACGGTCTGCAAAATTCTGTCATGTTCTGGGTTGAGTAATCCTGAAAGGTTATCTTCCTGAGAGGTATACTGTCGATAGGGAAAATTTTGGGAAGTCTTTCCGTTCTTCATTATAGCCTATGGGATTCATTGGAATGGGTTAGGGTTAGAGTTCAGGACACACTTATGTTCGGGTGAAAATTGGGGTTTGGTTTAGGGTTGGGTAAGATGTATTTTTGATATCACACTGAATGGTATACTCTTGATGGGGAAAATTTTTGGATGTTTTTCCAGTCTCCATTAAAACCTATGGGAATCATTACAGTGAAAGGCAGCCCACGGCTAGGGCGATGGAGTGTCTCCTGTGCTCCGAAGGACCGAAGCAATAAAACGGTCTCCAATAATCCGGCGTTTTAAGGGTTAAGTAACCCTGAAGGGTAACTTAACCCTTAAAACGTTGGATTTCAGGAGAAAATTGGAATCCACTGCTGGGCGCATTTTTGGCACTCCCGGGAAAGGCAGCCCGTCCCTGCGGGCGTGAGGGCCCTTCTGCGACGCCCACGACCGAAGGAATGCGACGGTCTGCAAAATTCTGTCATGTTCTGGGTTGAGTAATCCTGAAAGGTTATCTTCCTGAGAGGTATACTGTCGATAGGGAAAATTTTTGTAAGTCTTTCCGTTCTCCATTATAGCCTATGGGATTCATTGGAATGGGTTAGGGTTAGGGTTAGAGTTCAGGACACACTTATGTTCGGGTGAAAATTGGGGTTTGGTTTAGGGTTGGGTAAGATGTATTTTTGATATCACACTGAATGGTATACTCTTGATGGGGAAAATTTTTGGATGTTTTTCCATTCTCCATTAAAACCTATGGGAATCATTACAGTGAAAGGCAGCCCATGGCTAGGGCGATGGAGTGTCTCCTGTGCTCCGAAGGACCGAAGCAATAAAACGGTCCCCAATAATCCGGCGTTTTAAGGGTTAAGTAACCCTGAAGGGTAACTTAACCCTTAAAACGTTGGATTTCAGGAGAAAATTGGAATCCACTGCTGGGCGCAATTTTGGCACTCCCGGGAAAGGCAGCCCGACCCTGCGGGCGTGAGGGCCCTTCTGCGACGCCCACGACCGAAGGAATGCGACGGTCTGCAAAATTCTGTCATGTTCTGGGTTGAGTAATCCTGAAAGGTTATCTTCCTGAGAGGTATACTGTCGATAGGGAAAATTTTTGGAAGTCTTTCCGTTCTCCATTATAGCCTATGGGATTCATTGGAATGGATTAGGGTTAGAGTTCAGGACACACTTATGTTCGGGTGAAAATTGGGGTTTGGTTTAGGGTTGGGTAAGATGTATTTTTGATATCACACTGAATGGTATACTCTTGATGGGGAAAATTTTTGGATGTTTTTCCATTCTCCATTAAAACCTATGGGAATCATCACAGTGAAAGGCAGCCCACGGCTAGGGGGATGGAGTGTCTCCTGTGCTCCGAAGGACCGAAGCAATAAAACGGTCTCCAATAATCCGGCGTTTTAAGGGTTAAGTAACCCTGAAGGGTAACTTAACCCTTAAAACGTTGGATTTCAGGAGAAAATTGGAATCCACTGCTGGGCGCATTTTTGGCACTCCCGGGAAAGGCAGCCCGTCCCTGCGGGCGTGAGGGCCCTTCTGCGACGCCCACGACCGAAGGAATGCGACGGTCTGCAAAATTCTGTCATGTTCTGGGTTGAGTAATCCTGAAAGGTTATCTTCCTGAGAGGTATACTGTCGATAGGGAAAATTTTGGGAAGTCTTTCCGTTCTTCATTATAGCCTATGGGATTCATTGGAATGGGTTAGGGTTAGAGTTCAGGACACACTTATGTTCGGGTGAAAATTGGGGTTTGGTTTAGGGTTGGGTAAGATGTATTTTTGATATCACACTGAATGGTATACTCTTGATGGGGAAAATTTTTGGATGTTTTTCCAGTCTCCATTAAAACCTATGGGAATCATTACAGTGAAAGGCAGCCCACGGCTAGGGCGATGGAGTGTCTCCTGTGCTCCGAAGGACCGAAGCAATAAAACGGTCTCCAATAATCCGGCGTTTTAAGGGTTAAGTAACCCTGAAGGGTAACTTAACCCTTAAAACGTTGGATTTCAGGAGAAAATTGGAATCCACTGCTGGGCGCATTTTTGGCACTCCCAGGAAAGGCAGCCCGTCCCTGCGGGCGTGAGGGCCCTTCTGCGACGCCCACGACCGAAGGAATGCGACGGTCTGCAAAATTCTGTCATGTTCTGGGTTGAGTAATCCTGAAAGGTTATCTTCCTGAGAGGTATACTGTCGATAGGGAAAATTTTTGTAAGTCTTTCCGTTCTCCATTATAGCCTATGGGATTCATTGGAATGGGTTAGGGTTAGGGTTAGAGTTCAGGACACACTTATGTTCGGGTGAAAATTGGGGTTTGGTTTAGGGTTGGGTAAGATGTATTTTTGATATCACACTGAATGGTATACTCTTGATGGGGAAAATTTTTGGATGTTTTTCCATTCTCCATTAAAACCTATGGGAATCATTACAGTGAAAGGCAGCCCATGGCTAGGGCGATGGAGTGTCTCCTGTGCTCCGAAGGACCGAAGCAATAAAACGGTCCCCAATAATCCGGCGTTTTAAGGGTTAAGTAACCCTGAAGGGTAACTTAACCCTTAAAACGTTGGATTTCAGGAGAAAATTGGAATCCACTGCTGGGCGCAATTTTGGCACTCCCGGGAAAGGCAGCCCGACCCTGCGGGCGTGAGGGCCCTTCTGCGACGCCCACGACCGAAGGAATGCGACGGTCTGCAAAATTCTGTCATGTTCTGGGTTGAGTAATCCTGAAAGGTTATCTTCCTGAGAGGTATACTGTCGATAGGGAAAATTTTTGGAAGTCTTTCCGTTCTCCATTATAGCCTATGGGATTCATTGGAATGGATTAGGGTTAGAGTTCAGGACACACTTATGTTCGGGTGAAAATTGGGGTTTGGTTTAGGGTTGGGTAAGATGTATTTTTGATATCACACTGAATGGTATACTCTTGATGGGGAAAATTTTTGGATGTTTTTCCATTCTCCATTAAAACCTATGGGAATCATCACAGTGAAAGGCAGCCCACGGCTAGGGGGATGGAGTGTCTCCTGTGCTCCGAAGGACCGAAGCAATAAAACGGTCTCCAATAATCCGGCGTTTTAAGGGTTAAGTAACCCTGAAGGGTAACTTAACCCTTAAAACGTTGGATTTCAGGAGAAAATTGGAATCCACTGCTGGGCGCATTTTTGGCACTCCCGGGAAAGGCAGCCCGTCCCTGCGGGCGTGAGGGCCCTTCTGCGACGCCCACGACCGAAGGAATGCGACGGTCTGCAAAATTCTGTCATGTTCTGGGTTGAGTAATCCTGAAAGGTTATCTTCCTGAGAGGTATACTGTCGATAGGGAAAATTTTGGGAAGTCTTTCCGTTCTTCATTATAGCCTATGGGATTCATTGGAATGGGTTAGGGTTAGAGTTCAGGACACACTTATGTTCGGGTGAAAATTGGGGTTTGGTTTAGGGTTGGGTAAGATGTATTTTTGATATCACACTGAATGGTATACTCTTGATGGGGAAAATTTTTGGATGTTTTTCCAGTCTCCATTAAAACCTATGGGAATCATTACAGTGAAAGGCAGCCCACGGCTAGGGCGATGGAGTGTCTCCTGTGCTCCGAAGGACCGAAGCAATAAAACGGTCTCCAATAATCCGGCGTTTTAAGGGTTAAGTAACCCTGAAGGGTAACTTAACCCTTAAAACGTTGGATTTCAGGAGAAAATTGGAATCCACTGCTGGGCGCATTTTTGGCACTCCCAGGAAAGGCAGCCCGTCCCTGCGGGCGTGAGGGCCCTTCTGCGACGCCCACGACCGAAGGAATGCGACGGTCTGCAAAATTCTGTCATGTTCTGGGTTGAGTAATCCTGAAAGGTTATCTTCCTGAGAGGTATACTGTCGATAGGGAAAATTTTTGTAAGTCTTTCCGTTCTCCATTATAGCCTATGGGATTCATTGGAATGGGTTAGGGTTAGGGTTAGAGTTCAGGACACACTTATGTTCGGGTGAAAATTGGGGTTTGGTTTAGGGTTGGGTAAGATGTATTTTTGATATCACACTGAATGGTATACTCTTGATGGGGAAAATTTTTGGATGTTTTTCCATTCTCCATTAAAACCTATGGGAATCATCACAGTGAAAGGCAGCCTACGGCTAGGGGGATGGAGTGTCTCCTGTGCTCCGAAGGACCGAAGCAATAAAACGGTCCCCAATAATCCGGCGTTTTAAGGGTTAAGTAACCCTGAAGGGTAACTTAACCCTTAAAACGTTGGATTTCAGGAGAAAATTGGAATCCACTGCTGGGCGCAATTTTGGCACTCCCGGGAAAGGCAGCCCGACCCTGCGGGCGTGAGGGCCCTTCTGCGACGCCCACGACCGAAGGAATGCGACGGTCTGCAAAATTCTGTCATGTTCTGGGTTGAGTAATCCTGAAAGGTTATCTTCCTGAGAGGTATACTGTCGATAGGGAAAATTTTTGGAAGTCTTTCCGTTCTCCATTATAGCCTATGGGATTCATTGGAATGGATTAGGGTTAGAGTTCAGGACACACTTATGTTCGGGTGAAAATTGGGGTTTGGTTTAGGGTTGGGTAAGATGTATTTTTGATATCACACTGAATGGTATACTCTTGATGGGGAAAATTTTTGGATGTTTTTCCATTCTCCATTAAAACCTATGGGAATCATTACAGTGAAAGGCAGCCCACGGCTAGGGGGATGGAGTGTCTCCTGTGCTCCGAAGGACCGAAGCAATAAAACGGTCTCCAATAATCCGGCGTTTTAAGGGTTAAGTAACCCTGAAGGGTAACTTAACCCTTAAAACGTTGGATTTCAGGAGAAAATTGGAATCCACTGCTGGGCGCATTTTTGGCACTCCCGGGAAAGGCAGCCCGTCCCTGCGGGCGTGAGGGCCCTTCTGCGACGCCCACGACCGAAGGAATGCGACGGTCTGCAAAATTCTGTCATGTTCTGGGTTGAGTAATCCTGAAAGGTTATCTTCCTGAGAGGTATACTGTCGATAGGGAAAATTTTTGTAAGTCTTTCCGTTCTCCATTATAGCCTATGGGATTCATTGGAATGGGTTAGGGTTAGGGTTAGAGTTCAGGACACACTTATGTTCGGGTGAAAATTGGGGTTTGGTTTAGGGTTGGGTAAGATGTATTTTTGATATCACACTGAATGGTATACTCTTGATGGGGAAAATTTTTGGATGTTTTTCCATTCTCCATTAAAACCTATGGGAATCATCACAGTGAAAGGCAGCCCACGGCTAGGGGGATGGAGTGTCTCCTGTGCTCCGAAGGACCGAAGCAATAAAACGGTCTCCAATAATCCGGCGTTTTAAGGGTTAAGTAACCCTGAAGGGTAACTTAACCCTTAAAACGTTGGATTTCAGGAGAAAATTGGAATCCACTGCTGGGCGCAATTTTGGCACTCCCGGGAAAGGCAGCCCGTCCCTGCGGGCGTGAGGGCCCTTCTGCGACGCCCACGACCGAAGGAATGCGACGGTCTGCAAAATTCTGTCATGTTCTGGGTTGAGTAATCCTGAAAGGTTATCTTCCTGAGAGGTATACTGTCGATAGGGAAAATTTTTGGAAGTCTTTCCGTTCTCCATTATAGCCTATGGGATTCATTGGAATGGATTAGGGTTAGAGTTCAGGACACACTTATGTTCGGGTGAAAATTGGGGTTTGGTTTAGGGTTGGGTAAGATGTATTTTTGATATCACACTGAATGGTATACTCTTGATGGGGAAAATTTTTGGATGTTTTTCCATTCTCCATTAAAACCTATGGGAATCATCACAGTGAAAGGCAGCCCACGGCTAGGGGGATGGAGTGTCTCCTGTGCTCCGAAGGACCGAAGCAATAAAACGGTCTCCAATAATCCGGCGTTTTAAGGGTTAAGTAACCCTGAAGGGTAACTTAACCCTTAAAATGTTGGATTTCAGGAGAAAATTGGAATCCACTGCTGGGCGCAATTTTGGCACTCCCGGGAAAGGCAGCCCGTCCCTGCGGGCGTGAGGGCCCTTCTGCGACGCCCACGACCGAAGGAATGCGACGGTCTGCAAAATTCTGTCATGTTCTGGGTTGAGTAATCCTGAAAGGTTATCTTCCTGAGAGGTATACTGTTGATAGGGAAAATTTTTGGAAGTCTTTCCGTTCTCCATTATAGCCTATGGGATTCATTGGAATGGATTAGGGTTAGAGTTCAGGACACACTTATGTTCGGGTGAAAATTGGGGTTTGGTTTAGGGTTGGGTAAGATGTATTTTTGATATCACACTGAATGGTATACTCTTGATGGGGAAAATTTTTGGATGTTTTTCCATTCTCCATTAAAACCTATGGGAATCATTACAGTGAAAGGCAGCCCACGGCTAGGGGGATGGAGTGTCTCCTGTGCTCCGAAGGACCGAAGCAATAAAACGGTCTCCAATAATCCGGCGTTTTAAGGGTTAAGTAACCCTGAAGGGTAACTTAACCCTTAAAACGTTGGATTTCAGGAGAAAATTGGAATCCACTGCTGGGCGCATTTTTGGCACTCCCGGGAAAGGCAGCCCGTCCCTGCGGGCGTGAGGGCCCTTCTGCGACGCCCACGACCGAAGGAATGCGACGGTCTGCAAAATTCTGTCATGTTCTGGGTTGAGTAATCCTGAAAGGTTATCTTCCTGAGAGGTATACTGTCGATAGGGAAAATTTTTGTAAGTCTTTCCGTTCTCCATTATAGCCTATGGGATTCATTGGAATGGGTTAGGGTTAGGGTTAGAGTTCAGGACACACTTATGTTCGGGTGAAAATTGGGGTTTGGTTTAGGGTTGGGTAAGATGTATTTTTGATATCACACTGAATGGTATACTCTTGATGGGGAAAATTTTTGGATGTTTTTCCATTCTCCATTAAAACCTATGGGAATCATTACAGTGAAAGGCAGCCCATGGCTAGGGCGATGGAGTGTCTCCTGTGCTCCGAAGGACCGAAGCAATAAAACGGTCCCCAATAATCCGGCGTTTTAAGGGTTAAGTAACCCTGAAGGGTAACTTAACCCTTAAAACGTTGGATTTCAGGAGAAAATTGGAATCCACTGCTGGGCGCAATTTTGGCACTCCCGGGAAAGGCAGCCCGACCCTGCGGGCGTGAGGGCCCTTCTGCGACGCCCACGACCGAAGGAATGCGACGGTCTGCAAAATTCTGTCATGTTCTGGGTTGAGTAATCCTGAAAGGTTATCTTCCTGAGAGGTATACTGTCGATAGGGAAAATTTTTGGAAGTCTTTCCGTTCTTCATTATAGCCTATGGGATTCATTGGAATGGGTTAGGGTTAGAGTTCAGGACACACTTATGTTCGGGTGAAAATTGGGGTTTGGTTTAGGGTTGGGTAAGATGTATTTTTGATATCACACTGAATGGTACACTCTTGATGGGGAAAATTTTTGGATGTTTTTCCAGTCTCCATTAAAACCTATGGGAATCATTACAGTGAAAGGCAGCCCACGGCTAGGGCGATGGAGTGTCTCCTGTGCTCCGAAGGACCGAAGCAATAAAACGGTCTCCAATAATCCGGCGTTTTAAGGGTTAAGTAACCCTGAAGGGTAACTTAACCCTTAAAACGTTGGATTTCAGGAGAAAATTGGAATCCACTGCTGGGCGCATTTTTGGCACTCCCAGGAAAGGCAGCCCGTCCCTGCGGGCGTGAGGGCCCTTCTGCGACGCCCACGACCGAAGGAATGCGACGGTCTGCAAAATTCTGTCATGTTCTGGGTTGAGTAATCCTGAAAGGTTATCTTCCTGAGAGGTATACTGTCGATAGGGAAAATTTTTGTAAGTCTTTCCGTTCTCCATTATAGCCTATGGGATTCATTGGAATGGGTTAGGGTTAGGGTTAGAGTTCAGGACACACTTATGTTCGGGTGAAAATTGGGGTTTGGTTTAGGGTTGGGTAAGATGTATTTTTGATATCACACTGAATGGTATACTCTTGATGGGGAAAATTTTTGGATGTTTTTCCATTCTCCATTAAAACCTATGGGAATCATCACAGTGAAAGGCAGCCTACGGCTAGGGGGATGGAGTGTCTCCTGTGCTCCGAAGGACCGAAGCAATAAAACGGTCTCCAATAATCCGGCGTTTTAAGGGTTAAGTAACCCTGAAGGGTAACTTAACCCTTAAAACGTTGGATTTCAGGAGAAAATTGGAATCCACTGCTGGGCGCAATTTTGGCACTCCCGGGAAAGGCAGCCCGTCCCTGCGGGCGTGAGGGCCCTTCTGCGACGCCCACGACCGAAGGAATGCGACGGTCTGCAAAATTCTGTCATGTTCTGGGTTGAGTAATCCTGAAAGGTTATCTTCCTGAGAGGTATACTGTAGATAGGGAAAATTTTTGGAAGTCTTTCCGTTCTCCATTATAGCCTATGGGATTCATTGGAATGGATTAGGGTTAGAGTTCAGGACACACTTATGTTCGGGTGAAAATTGGGGTTTGGTTTAGGGTTGGGTAAGATGTATTTTTGATATCACACTGAATGGTATACTCTTGATGGGGAAAATTTTTGGATGTTTTTCCATTCTCCATTAAAACCTATGGGAATCATTACAGTGAAAGGCAGCCCACGGCTAGGGGGATGGAGTGTCTCCTGTGCTCCGAAGGACCGAAGCAATAAAACGGTCTCCAATAATCCGGCGTTTTAAGGGTTAAGTAACCCTGAAGGGTAACTTAACCCTTAAAACGTTGGATTTCAGGAGAAAATTGGAATCCACTGCTGGGCGCATTTTTGGCACTCCCGGGAAAGGCAGCCCGTCCCTGCGGGCGTGAGGGCCCTTCTGCGACACCCACGGCCGAAGGAATGCGATGGTCTGCAAAATTCTGTCATGTTCTGGGTTGAGTAATCCTGAAAGGTTATCTTCCTGAGAGGTATACTGTCGATCGGGAAAATTTTGGGAAGTCTTTCCGTTCTCCATTATAGCCTATGGGATTCATTGGAATGGGTTAGGGTTAGGGTTAGAGTTCAGGACACACTTATGTTCGGGTGAAAATTGGGGTTTGGTTTAGGGTTGGGTAAGATGTATTTTTGATATCACACTGAATGGTATACTCTTGATGGGGAAAATTTTTGGATGTTTTTCCATTCTCCATTAAAACCTATGGGAATCATTACAGTGAAAGGCAGGCCACGGCTAGGGCGATGGAGTGTCTCCTGTGCTCCGAAGGACCGAAGCAATAAAACGGTCTCCAATAATCCGGCGTTTTAAGGGTTAAGTAACCCTGAAGGGTAACTTAACCCTTAAAACGTTGGATTTCAGGAGAAAATTGGAATCCAATGCTGGGCGCATTTTTGGCACTCCCGGGAAAGGCAGCCCGTCCCTGCGGGCGTGAGGGCCCTTCTGCGACGCCCACGACCGAAGGAATGCGACGGTCTGCAAAATTCTGTCATGTTCTGGGTTGAGTAATCCTGAAAGGTTATCTTCCTGAGAGGTATACTGTCGATCGGGAAAATTTTTGGAAGTCTTTCCGTTCTCCATTATAGCCTATGGGATTCATTGGAATGGGTTAGGGTTAGGGTTAGAGTTCAGGACACACTTATGTTCGGGTGAAAATTGGGGTTTGGTTTAGGGTTGGGTAAGATGTATTTTTGATATCACACTGAATGGTATACTCTTGATGGGGAAAATTTTTGGATGTTTTTCCATTCTCCATTAAAACCTATGGGAATCATTACAGTGAAAGGCAGGCCACGGCTAGGGGGATGGAGTGTCTCCTGTGCTCCGAAGGACCGAAGCAATAAAACGGTCTCCAATAATCCGGCGTTTTAAGGGTTAAGTAACCCTGAAGGGTAACTTAACCCTTAAAACGTTGGATTTCAGGAGAAAATTGGAATCCACTGCTGGGCGCATTTTTGGCACTCCCGGGAAAGGCAGCCCGTCCCTGCGGGCGTGAGGGCCCTTCTGCGACGCCCACGACCGAAGGAATGCGACGGTCTGCAAAATTCTGTCATGTTCTGGGTTGAGTAATCCTGAAAGGTTATCTTCCTGAGAGGTATACTGTCGATCGGGAAAATTTTTGTAAGTCTTTCCGTTCTCCATTATAGCCTATGGGATTCATTGGAATGGGTTAGGGTTAGGGTTAGAGTTCAGGACACACTTATGTTCGGGTGAAAATTGGGGTTTGGTTTAGGGTTGGGTAAGATGTATTTTTGATATCACACTGAATGGTATACTCTTGATGGGGAAAATTTTTGGATGTTTTTCCATTCTCCATTAAAACCTATGGGAATCATCACAGTGAAAGGCAGCCCACGGCTAGGGGGATGGAGTGTCTCCTGTGCTCCGAAGGACCGAAGCAATAAAACGGTCTCCAATAATCCGGCATTTTAAGGGTTAAGTAACCCTGAAGGGTAACTTAACCCTTAAAACGTTGGATTTCAGGAGAAAATTGGAATCCACTGCTGGGCGCAATTTTGGCACTCCCGGGAAAGGCAGCCCGTCCCTGCGGGCGTGAGGGCCCTTCTGCGACGCGCACGACCGAAGGAATGCGACGGTCTGCAAAATTCTGTCATGTTCTGGGTTGAGTAATCCTGAAAGGTTATCTTCCTGAGAGGTATACTGTCGATCGGGAAAATTTTTGGAAGTCTTTCCGTTCTCCATTATAGCCTATGGGATTCATTGGAATGGGTTAGGGTTAGAGTTCAGGACACACTTATGTTCGGGTGAAAATTGGGGTTTGGTTTAGGGTTGGGTAAGATGTATTTTTGATATCACACTGAATGGTATACTCTTGATGGGGAAAATTTTTGGATGTTTTTCCATTCTCCATTAAAACCTATGGGAATCATTACAGTGAAAGGCAGCCCACGGCTAGGGGGATGGAGTGTCTCCTGTGCTCCGAAGGACCGAAGCAATAAAACGGTCTCCAATAATCCGGCGTTTTAAGGGTTAAGTAACCCTGAAGGGTAACTTAACCCTTAAAACGTTGGATTTCAGGAGAAAATTGGAATCCACTGCTGGGCGCATTTTTGGCACTCCCGGGAAAGGCAGCCCGTCCCTGCGGGCGTGAGGGCCCTTCTGCGACACCCACGGCCGAAGGAATGCGATGGTCTGCAAAATTCTGTCATGTTCTGGGTTGAGTAATCCTGAAAGGTTATCTTCCTGAGAGGTATACTGTCGATCGGGAAAATTTTGGGAAGTCTTTCCGTTCTCCATTATAGCCTATGGGATTCATTGGAATGGGTTAGGGTTAGGGTTAGAGTTCAGGACACACTTATGTTCGGGTGAAAATTGGGGTTTGGTTTAGGGTTGGGTAAGATGTATTTTTGATATCACACTGAATGGTATACTCTTGATGGGGAAAATTTTTGGATGTTTTTCCATTCTCCATTAAAACCTATGGGAATCATTACAGTGAAAGGCAGGCCACGGCTAGGGCGATGGAGTGTCTCCTGTGCTCCGAAGGACCGAAGCAATAAAACGGTCTCCAATAATCCGGCGTTTTAAGGGTTAAGTAACCCTGAAGGGTAACTTAACCCTTAAAACGTTGGATTTCAGGAGAAAATTGGAATCCAATGCTGGGCGCATTTTTGGCACTCCCGGGAAAGGCAGCCCGTCCCTGCGGGCGTGAGGGCCCTTCTGCGACGCCCACGACCGAAGGAATGCGACGGTCTGCAAAATTCTGTCATGTTCTGGGTTGAGTAATCCTGAAAGGTTATCTTCCTGAGAGGTATACTGTCGATCGGGAAAATTTTTGGAAGTCTTTCCGTTCTCCATTATAGCCTATGGGATTCATTGGAATGGGTTAGGGTTAGGGTTAGAGTTCAGGACACACTTATGTTCGGGTGAAAATTGGGGTTTGGTTTAGGGTTGGGTAAGATGTATTTTTGATATCACACTGAATGGTATACTCTTGATGGGGAAAATTTTTGGATGTTTTTCCATTCTCCATTAAAACCTATGGGAATCATTACAGTGAAAGGCAGGCCACGGCTAGGGGGATGGAGTGTCTCCTGTGCTCCGAAGGACCGAAGCAATAAAACGGTCTCCAATAATCCGGCGTTTTAAGGGTTAAGTAACCCTGAAGGGTAACTTAACCCTTAAAACGTTGGATTTCAGGAGAAAATTGGAATCCACTGCTGGGCGCATTTTTGGCACTCCCGGGAAAGGCAGCCCGTCCCTGCGGGCGTGAGGGCCCTTCTGCGACGCCCACGACCGAAGGAATGCGACGGTCTGCAAAATTCTGTCATGTTCTGGGTTGAGTAATCCTGAAAGGTTATCTTCCTGAGAGGTATACTGTCGATCGGGAAAATTTTTGTAAGTCTTTCCGTTCTCCATTATAGCCTATGGGATTCATTGGAATGGGTTAGGGTTAGGGTTAGAGTTCAGGACACACTTATGTTCGGGTGAAAATTGGGGTTTGGTTTAGGGTTGGGTAAGATGTATTTTTGATATCACACTGAATGGTATACTCTTGATGGGGAAAATTTTTGGATGTTTTTCCATTCTCCATTAAAACCTATGGGAATCATCACAGTGAAAGGCAGCCCACGGCTAGGGGGATGGAGTGTCTCCTGTGCTCCGAAGGACCGAAGCAATAAAACGGTCTCCAATAATCCGGCATTTTAAGGGTTAAGTAACCCTGAAGGGTAACTTAACCCTTAAAACGTTGGATTTCAGGAGAAAATTGGAATCCACTGCTGGGCGCAATTTTGGCACTCCCGGGAAAGGCAGCCCGTCCCTGCGGGCGTGAGGGCCCTTCTGCGACGCGCACGACCGAAGGAATGCGACGGTCTGCAAAATTCTGTCATGTTCTGGGTTGAGTAATCCTGAAAGGTTATCTTCCTGAGAGGTATACTGTCGATCGGGAAAATTTTTGGAAGTCTTTCCGTTCTCCATTATAGCCTATGGGATTCATTGGAATGGGTTAGGGTTAGAGTTCAGGACACACTTATGTTCGGGTGAAAATTGGGGTTTGGTTTAGGGTTGGGTAAGATGTATTTTTGATATCACACTGAATGGTATACTCTTGATGGGGAAAATTTTTGGATGTTTTTCCATTCTCCATTAAAACCTATGGGAATCATTACAGTGAAAGGCAGCCCACGGCTAGGGGGATGGAGTGTCTCCTGTGCTCCGAAGGACCGAAGCAATAAAACGGTCTCCAATAATCCGGCGTTTTAAGGGTTAAGTAACCCTGAAGGGTAACTTAACCCTTAAAACGTTGGATTTCAGGAGAAAATTGGAATCCACTGCTGGGCGCATTTTTCGCACTCCCGGGAAAGGCAGCCCGTCCCTGCGGGCGTGAGGGCCCTTCTGCGACGCCCACGACCGAAGGAATGCGACGGTCTGCAAAATTCTGTCATGTTCTGGGTTGAGTAATCCTGAAAGGTTATCTTCCTGAGAGGTATACTGTCGATCGGGAAAATTTTTGGAAGTCTTTCTGTTCTCCATTATAGCCTATGGGATTCATTGGAATGGGTTAGGGTTAGAGTTCAGGACACACTTATGTTCGGGTGAAAATTGGGGTTTGGTTTAGGGTTGGGTAAGATGTATTTTTGATATCACACTGAATGGTATACTCTTGATGGGGACAATTTTTGGATGTTTTTCCATTCTCCATTAAAACCTATGGGAATCATTACAGTGAAAGGCAGGCCACGGCTAGGGGGATGGAGTGTCTCCTGTGCTCCGAAGGACCGAAGCAATAAAACGGTCTCCAATAATCCGGCGTTTTAAGGGTTAAGTAACCCTGAAGGGAAACTTAACCTTTAAAACGTTGGATTTCAGGAGAAAATTGGAATCCACTGCTGGGCGCATTTTTCGCACTCCCGGGAAAGGCAGCCCGTCCCTGCGGGCGTGAGGGCCCTTCTGCGACGCCCACGACCGAAGGAATGCGACGGTCTGCAAAATTCTGTCATGTTCTGGGTTGAGTAATCCTGAAAGGTTATCTTCCTGAGAGGTATACTGTTGATAGGGAAAATTTTTGTAAGTCTTTCCGTTCTCCATTATAGCCTATGGGATTCATTGGAATGGGTTAGGGTTAGAGTTCAGGACACACTTATGTTCGGGTGAAAATTGGGGTTTGGTTTAGGGTTGGGTAAGATGTATTTTTGATATCACACTGAATGGTATACTCTTGATGGGGAAAATTTTTGGATGTTTTTCCAGTCTCCATTAAAACCTATGGGAATCATTACAGTGAAAGGCAGCCCACGGCTAGGGCGATGGAGTGTCTCCTGTGCTCCGAAGGACCGAAGCAATAAAACGGTCTCCAATAATCCGGCGTTTTAAGGGTTAAGTAACCCTGAAGGGTAACTTAACCCTTAAAACGTTGGATTTCAGGAGAAAATTGGAATCCACTGCTGGGCGCATTTTTGGCACTCCCGGGAAAGGCAGCCCGTCCCTGCGGGCGTGAGGGCCCTTCTGCGACGCCCACGACCGAAGGAATGCGACGGTCTGCAAAATTCTGTCATGTTCTGGGTTGAGTAATCCTGAAAGGTTTTCTTTCTGAGAGGTATACTGTCGATAGGGAAAATTTTTGGAAGTCTATCCGTTCTCCATTATAGCCTATGGGATTCATTGGAATGGGTTAGGGTTAGGGTTAGAGTTCAGGACACACTTATGTTCGGGTGAAAATTGGGGTTTGGTTTAGGGTTGGGTAAGATGTATTTTTGATATCACACTGAATGGTATACTCTTGATGGGGAAAATTTTTGGATGTTTTTCCATTCTCCATTAAAACCTATGGGAATCATTACAGTGAAAGGCAGCCCATGGCTAGGGGGATGGAGTGTCTCCTGTGCTCCGAAGGACCGAAGCAATAAAACGGTCTCCAATAATCCGGCGTTTTAAGGGTTAAGTAACCCTGAAGGGTAACTTAACCCTTAAAACGTTGGATTTCAGGATAAAATTGGAATCCACTGCTGGGCGCATTTTTGGCACTCCCGGGAAAGGCAGCCCGTCCCTGCGGGCGTGAGGGCCCTTCTGCGACGCCCACGACCGAAGGAATGCGACGGTCTGCAAAATTCTGTCATGTTCTGGGTTGAGTAATCCTGAAAGGTTATCTTCCCGAGAGGTATACTGTCGATCGGGAAAATTTTTGGAAGTCTTTCAGTTCTCCATTATAGCCTATGGGATTCATTGGAATGGGTTAGGGTTAGGGTTAGAGTTCAGGACACACTTATGTTCGGGTGAAAATTGGGGTTTGGTTTAGGGTTGGGTAAGATGTATTTTTGATATCACACTGAATGGTATACTCTTGATGGGGAAAATTTTTGGATGTTTTTCCATTCTCCATTAAAACCTATGGGAATCATTACAGTGAAAGGCAGCCCACGGCTAGGGCGATGGAGTGTCTCCTGTGCTCCGAAGGACCGAAGCAATAAAACGGTCTCCAAAAATCCGGCGTTTTAAGGGTTAAGTAAACCTGAAGGGTAACTTAACCCTTAAAACGTTGGATTTCAGGAGAAAATTGGAATCCACTGCTGGGCGCATCTTTGGCACTCCCGGGAAAGGCAGCCCGTCCCTGCGGGCGTGAGGGCCCTTCTGCGACGCCCACGACCGAAGGAATGCGACGGTCTGCAAAATTCTGTCATGTTCTGGGTTGAGTAATCCTGAAAGGTTTTCTTTCTGAGAGGTATACTGTCGATAGGGAAAATTTTTGGAAGTCTTTCCGTTCTCCATTATAGCCTATGGGATTCATTGGAATGGGTTAGGGTTAGGGTTAGAGTTCAGGACACACTTATGTTCGGGTGAAAATTGGGGTTTGGTTTAGGGTTGGGTAAGATGTATTTTTGATATCACACTGAATGGTATACTCTTGATGGGGAAAATTTTTGGATGTTTTTCCATTCTCCATTAAAACCTATGGGAATCATTACAGTGAAAGGCAGCCCACGGCTAGGGCGATGGAGTGTCTCCTGTGCTCCGAAGGACCGAAGCAATAAAACGGTCTCCAAAAATCCGGCGTTTTAAGGGTTAAGTAAACCTGAAGGGTAACTTAACCCTTAAAACGTTGGATTTCAGGAGAAAATTGGAATCCACTGCTGGGCGCATCTTTGGCACTCCCGGGAAAGGCAGCCCGTCCCTGCGGGCGTGAGGGCCCTTCTGCGACGCCCACGACCGAAGGAATGCGACGGTCTGCAAAATTCTGTCATGTTCTGGGTTGAGTAATCCTGAAAGGTTTTCTTTCTGAGAGGTATACTGTCGATAGGGAAAATTTTTGGAAGTCTTTCCGTTCTCCATTATAGCCTATGGGATTCATTGGAATGGGTTAGGGTTAGGGTTAGAGTTCAGGACACACTTATGTTCGGGTGAAAATTGGGGTTTGGTTTAGGGTTGGGTAAGATGTATTTTTGATATCACACTGAATGGTATACTCTTGATGGGGAAAATTTTTGGATGTTTTTCCATTCTCCATTAAAACCTATGGGAATCATTACAGTGAAAGGCAGCCCATGGCTAGGGCGATGGAGTGTCTCCTGTGCTCCGAAGGACCGAAGCAATAAAACGGTCCCCAATAATCCGGCGTTTTAAGGGTTAAGTAACCCTGAAGGGTAACTTAACCCTTAAAACGTTGGATTTCAGGAGAAAATTGGAATCCACTGCTGGGCGCAATTTTGGCACTCCCGGGAAAGGCAGCCCGACCCTGCGGGCGTGAGGGCCCTTCTGCGACGCCCACAACCGAAGGAATGCGACGGTCTGCAAAATTCTGTCATGTTCTGGGTTGAGTAATCCTGAAAGGTTATCTTCCTGAGAGGTATACTGTCGATAGGGAAAATTTTTGGAAGTCTTTCCGTTCTCCATTATAGCCTATGGGATTCATTGGAATGGGTTAGGGTTAGGGTTAGAGTTCAGGACACACTTATGTTCGGGTGAAAATTGGGGTTTGGTTTAGGGTTGGGTAAGATGTATTTTTGATATCACACTGAATGGTATACTCTTGATGGGGAAAATTTTTGGATGTTTTTCCATTCTCCATTAAAACCTATGGGAATCATTACAGTGAAAGGCAGCCCATGGCTAGGGCGATGGAGTGTCTCCTGTGCTCCGAAGGACCGAAGCAATAAAACGGTCCCCAATAATCCGGCGTTTTAAGGGTTAAGTAACCCTGAAGGGTAACTTAACCCTTAAAACGTTGGATTTCAGGAGAAAATTGGAATCCACTGCTGGGCGCAATTTTGGCACTCCCGGGAAAGGCAGCCCGACCCTGCGGGCGTGAGGGCCCTTCTGCGACGCCCACGACCGAAGGAATGCGACGGTCTGCAAAATTCTGTCATGTTCTGGGTTGAGTAATCCTGAAAGGTTATCTTCCTGAGAGGTATACTGTCGATAGGGAAAATTTTTGGAAGTCTTTCCGTTCTCCATTATAGCCTATGGGATTCATTGGAATGGGTTAGGGTTAGGGTTAGAGTTCAGGACACACTTATGTTCGGGTGAAAATTGGGGTTTGGTTTAGGGTTGGGTAAGATGTATTTTTGATATCACACTGAATGGTATACTCTTGATGGGGAAAATTTTTGGATGTTTTTCCATTCTCCATTAAAACCTATGGGAATCATTACAGTGAAAGGCAGGCCACGGCTAGGGGGATGGAGTGTCTCCTGTGCTCCGAAGGACCGAAGCAATAAAACGGTCTCCAATAATCCGGCGTTTTAAGGGTTAAGTAACCCTGAAGGGTAACTTAACCCTTAAAACGTTGGATTTCAGGAGAAAATTGGAATCCACTGCTGGGCGCATTTTTGGCACTCCCGGGAAAGGCAGCCCGTCCCTGCGGGCGTGAGGGCCCTTCTGCGACGCCCACGACCGAAGGAATGCGACGGTCTGCAAAATTCTGTCATGTTCTGGGTTGAGTAATCCTGAAAGGTTATCTTCCTGAGAGGTATACTGTCGATCGGGAAAATTTTTGGAAGTCTTTCCGTTCTCCATTATAGCCTATGGGATTCATTGGAATGGGTTAGGGTTAGGGTTAGAGTTCAGGACACACTTATGTTCGGGTGAAAATTGGGGTTTGGTTTAGGGTTGGGTAAGATGTATTTTTGATATCACACTGAATGGTATACTCTTGATGGGGAAAATTTTTGGATGTTTTTCCATTCTCCATTAAAACCTATGGGAATCATTACAGTGAAAGGCAGCCCACGGCTAGGGGGATGGAGTGTCTCCTGTGCTCCGAAGGACCGAAGCAATAAAACGGTCTCCAATAATCCGGCGTTTTAAGGGTTAAGTAACCCTGAAGGGTAACTTAACCCTTAAAACGTTGGATTTCAGGAGAAAATTGGAATCCACTGCTGGGCGCATTTTTGGCACTCCCGGGAAAGGCAGCCCGTCCCTGCGGGCGTGAGGGCCCTTCTGCGACGCCCACGACCGAAGGAATGCGACGGTCTGCAAAATTCTGTCATGTTCTGGGTTGAGTAATCCTGAAAGGTTATCTTCCTGAGAGGTATACTGTCGATCGGGAAAATTTTGGGAAGTCTTTCCGTTCTCCATTATAGCCTATGAGATTCATTGGAATGGGTTAGGGTTAGAGTTCAGGACACACTTATGTTCGGGTGAAAATTGGGGTTTGGTTTAGGGTTGGGTAAGATGTATTTTTGATATCACACTGAATGGTATACTCTTGATGGGGAAAATTTTTGGATGTTTTTCCATTCTCCATTAAAACCTATGGGAATCATTACAGTGAAAGGCAGCCCACGGCTAGGGCGATGGAGTGTCTCCTGTGCTCCGAAGGACCGAAGCAATAAAACGGTCTCCAATAATCCGGCGTTTTAAGGGTTAAGTAACCCTGAAGGGTAACTTAACCCTTAAAACGTTGGATTTCAGGAGAAAATTGGAGTCCACTGCTGGGCGCATTTTTGGCACTCCCGGGAAAGGCAGCCCGTCCCTGCGGGCGTGAGGGCCCTTCTGCGACGCCCACGACCGAAGGAATGCGACGGTCTGCAAAATTCTGTCATGTTCTGGGTTGAGTAATCCTGAAAGGTTATCTTCCTGAGAGGTATACTGTCGATCGGGAAAATTTTTGGAAGTCTTTCCGTTCTCCATTATAGCCTATGGGATTCATTGGAATGGGTTAGGGTTAGAGTTCAGGACACACTTATGTTCGGGTGAAAATTGGGGTTTGGTTTAGGGTTGGGTAAGATGTATTTTTGATATCACACTGAATGGTATACTCTTGATGGGGAAAATTTTTGGATGTTTTTCCATTCTCCATTAAAACCTATGGGAATCATTACAGTGAAAGGCAGCCCACGGCTAGGGCGATGGAGTGTCTCCTGTGCTCCGAAGGACCGAAGCAATAAAACGGTCTCCAATAATCCGGCATTTTAAGGGTTAAGTAACCCTGAAGGGTAACTTAACCCTTAAAACGTTGGATTTCAGGAGAAAATTGGAATCCACTGCTGGGCGCATTTTTGGCACTCCCGGGAAAGGCAGCCCGTCCCTGCGGGCGTGAGGGCCCTTCTGCGACGCCCACGACCGAAGGAATGCGACGGTCTGCAAAATTCTGTCATGTTCTGGGTTGAGTAATCCTGAAAGGTTATCTTCCTGAGAGGTATACTGTCGATCGGGAAAATTTTTGGAAGTCTTTCCGTTCTCCATTATAGCCTATGGGATTCATTGGAATGGGTTAGGGTTAGGGTTAGAGTTCAGGACACACTTATGTTCGGGTGAAAATTGGGGTTTGGTTTAGGGTTGGGTAAGATGTATTTTTGATATCACACTGAATGGTATACTCTTGATGGGGAAAATTTTTGGATGTTTTTCCATTCTCCATTAAAACCTATGGGAATCATTACAGTGAAAGGCAGGCCACGGCTAGGGGGATGGAGTGTCTCCTGTGCTCCGAAGGACCGAAGCAATAAAACGGTCTCCAATAATCCGGCGTTTTAAGGGTTAAGTAACCCTGAAGGGTAACTTAACCCTTAAAACGTTGGATTTCAGGAGAAAATTGGAATCCACTGCTGGGCGCATTTTTGGCACTCCCGGGAAAGGCAGCCCGTCCCTGCGGGCGTGAGGGCCCTTCTGCGACGCCCACGACCGAAGGAATGCGACGGTCTGCAAAATTCTGTCATGTTCTGGGTTGAGTAATCCTGAAAGGTTATCTTCCTGAGAGGTATACTGTCGATCGGGAAAATTTTTGGAAGTCTTTCCGTTCTCCATTATAGCCTATGGGATTCATTGGAATGGGTTAGGGTTAGGGTTAGAGTTCAGGACACACTTATGTTCGGGTGAAAATTGGGGTTTGGTTTAGGGTTGGGTAAGATGTATTTTTGATATCACACTGAATGGTATACTCTTGATGGGGAAAATTTTTGGATGTTTTTCCATTCTCCATTAAAACCTATGGGAATCATTACAGTGAAAGGCAGCCCACGGCTAGGGCGATGGAGTGTCTCCTGTGCTCCGAAGGACCGAAGCAATAAAACGGTCTCCAATAATCCGGCGTTTTAAGGGTTAAGTAACCCTGAAGGGTAACTTAACCCTTAAAACGTTGGATTTCAGGAGAAAATTGGAATCCACTGCTGGGCGCATTTTTGGCACTCCCGGGAAAGGCAGCCCGTCCCTGCGGGCGTGAGGGCCCTTCTGCGACGCCCACGACCGAAGGAATGCGACGGTCTGCAAAATTCTGTCATGTTCTGGGTTGAGTAATCCTGAAAGGTTATCTTCCTGAGAGGTATACTGTCGATCGGGAAAATTTTTGGAAGTCTTTCCGTTCTCCATTATAGCCTATGGGATTCATTGGAATGGGTTAGGGTTAGGGTTAGAGTTCAGGACACACTTATGTTCGGGTGAAAATTGGGGTTTGGTTTAGGGTTGGGTAAGATGTATTTTTGATATCACACTGAATGGTATACTCTTGATGGGGAAAATTTTTGGATGTTTTTCCATTCTCCATTAAAACCTATGGGAATCATTACAGTGAAAGGCAGCCCACGGCTAGGGGGATGGAGTGTCTCCTGTGCTCCGAAGGACCGAAGCAATAAAACGGTCTCCAATAATCCGGCGTTTTAAGGGTTAAGTAACCCTGAAGGGTAACTTAACCCTTAAAACGTTGGATTTCAGGAGAAAATTGGAATCCACTGCTGGGCGCATTTTTGGCACTCCCGGGAAAGGCAGCCCGTCCCTGCGGGCGTGAGGGCCCTTCTGCGACGCCCACGACCGAAGGAATGCGACGGTCTGCAAAATTCTGTCATGTTCTGGGTTGAGTAATCCTGAAAGGTTATCTTCCTGAGAGGTGTACTGTCGATCGGGAAAATTTTTGGAAGTCTTTCCGTTCTCCATTATAGCCTATGGGATTCATTGGAATGGGTTAGGGTTAGGGTTAGAGTTCAGGACACACTTATGTTCGGGTGAAAATTGGGGTTTGGTTTAGGGTTGGGTAAGATGTATTTTTGATATCACACTGAATGGTATACTCTTGATGGGGAAAATTTTTGGATGTTTTTCCATTCTCCATTAAAACCTATGGGAATCATTACAGTGAAAGGCAGCCCACGGCTAGGGGGATGGAGTGTCTCCTGTGCTCCGAAGGACCGAAGCAATAAAACGGTCTCCAATAATCCGGCGTTTTAAGGGTTAAGTAACCCTGAAGGGTAACTTAACCCTTAAAACGTTGGATTTCAGGAGAAAATTGGAATCCACTGCTGGGCGCATTTTTGGCACTCCCGGGAAAGGCAGCCCGTCCCTGCGGGCGTGAGGGCCCTTCTGCGACGCCCACGACCGAAGGAATGCGACGGTCTGCAAAATTCTGTCATGTTCTGGGTTGAGTAATCCTGAAAGGTTATCTTCCTGAGAGGTATACTGTCGATCGGGAAAATTTTTGGAAGTCTTTCCGTTCTCCATTATAGCCTATGGGATTCATTGGAATGGGTTAGGGTTAGGGTTAGAGTTCAGGACACACTTATGTTCGGGTGAAAATTGGGGTTTGGTTTAGGGTTGGGTAAGATGTATTTTTGATATCACACTGAATGGTATACTCTTGATGGGGAAAATTTTTGGATGTTTTTCCATTCTCCATTAAAACCTATGGGAATCATTACAGTGAAAGGCAGGCCACGGCTAGGGGGATGGAGTGTCTCCTGTGCTCCGAAGGACCGAAGCAATAAAACGGTCTCCAATAATCCGGCGTTTTAAGGGTTAAGTAACCCTGAAGGGTAACTTAACCCTTAAAACGTTGGATTTCAGGAGAAAATTGGAATCCACTGCTGGGCGCATTTTTGGCACTCCCGGGAAAGGCAGCCCGTCCCTGCGGGCGTGAGGGCCCTTCTGCGACGCCCACGACCGAAGGAATGCGACGGTCTGCAAAATTCTGTCATGTTCTGGGTTGAGTAATCCTGAAAGGTTATCTTCCTGAGAGGTATACTGTCGATCGGGAAAATTTTTGGAAGTCTTTCCGTTCTCCATTATAGCCTATGGGATTCATTGGAATGGGTTAGGGTTAGGGTTAGAGTTCAGGACACACTTATGTTCGGGTGAAAATTGGGGTTTGGTTTAGGGTTGGGTAAGATGTATTTTTGATATCACACTGAATGGTATACTCTTGATGGGGAAAATTTTTGGATGTTTTTCCATTCTCCATTAAAACCTATGGGAATCATTACAGTGAAAGGCAGGCCACGGCTAGGGGGATGGAGTGTCTCCTGTGCTCCGAAGGACCGAAGCAATAAAACGGTCTCCAATAATCCGGCGTTTTAAGGGTTAAGTAACCCTGAAGGGTAACTTAACCCTTAAAACGTTGGATTTCAGGAGAAAATTGGAATCCACTGCTGGGCGCATTTTTGGCACTCCCGGGAAAGGCAGCCCGTCCCTGCGGGCGTGAGGGCCCTTCTGCGACGCCCACGACCGAAGGAATGCGACGGTCTGCAAAATTCTGTCATGTTCTGGGTTGAGTAATCCTGAAAGGTTATCTTCCTGAGAGGTATACTGTCGATCGGGAAAATTTTGGGAAGTCTTTCCGTTCTCCATTATAGCCTATGGGATTCATTGGAATGGGTTAGGGTTAGGGTTAGAGTTCAGGACACACTTATGTTCGGGTGAAAATTGGGGTTTGGTTTAGGGTTGGGTAAGATGTATTTTTGATATCACACTGAATGGTATACTCTTGATGGGGAAAATTTTTGGATGTTTTTCCATTCTCCATTAAAACCTATGGGAATCATTACAGTGAAAGGCAGCCCACGGCTAGGGGGATGGAGTGTCTCCTGTGCTCCGAAGGACCGAAGCAATAAAACGGTCTCCAATAATCCGGCGTTTTAAGGGTTAAGTAACCCTGAAGGGTAACTTAACCCTTAAAACGTTGGATTTCAAAAGAAAATTGGAATCCACTGCTGGGCGCATTTTTGGCACTCCCGGGAAAGGCAGCCCGTCCCTGCGGGCGTGAGGGCCCTTCTGCGACGCCCACGACCGAAGGAATGCGACGGTCTGCAAAATTCTGTCATGTTCTGGGTTGAGTAATCCTGAAAGGTTATCTTCCTGAGAGGTATACTGTCGATCGGGAAAATTTTGGGAAGTCTTTCCGTTCTCCATTATAGCCTATGGGATTCATTGGAATGGGTTAGGGTTAGAGTTCAGGACACACTTATGTTCGGGTGAAAATTGGGGTTTGGTTTAGGGTTGGGTAAGATGTATTTTTGATATCACACTGAATGGTATACTCTTGATGGGGAAAATTTTTGGATGTTTTTCCATTCTCCATTAAAACCTATGGGAATCATTACAGTGAAAGGCAGCCCACGGCTAGGGCGATGGAGTGTCTCCTGTGCTCCGAAGGACCGAAGCAATAAAACGGTCTCCAATAATCCGGCGTTTTAAGGGTTAAGTAACCCTGAAGGGTAACTTAACCCTTAAAACGTTGGATTTCAGGAGAAAATTGGAGTCCACTGCTGGGCGCATTTTTGGCACTCCCGGGAAAGGCAGCCCGTCCCTGCGGGCGTGAGGGCCCTTCTGCGACGCCCACGACCGAAGGAATGCGACGGTCTGCAAAATTCTGTCATGTTCTGGGTTGAGTAATCCTGAAAGGTTATCTTCCTGAGAGGTATACTGTCGATCGGGAAAATTTTTGGAAGTCTTTCCGTTCTCCATTATAGCCTATGGGATTCATTGGAATGGGTTAGGGTTAGGGTTAGAGTTCAGGACACACTTATGTTCGGGTGAAAATTGGGGTTTGGTTTAGGGTTGGGTAAGATGTATTTTTGATATCACACTGAATGGTATACTCTTGATGGGGAAAATTTTTGGATGTTTTTCCATTCTCCATTAAAACCTATGGGAATCATTACAGTGAAAGGCAGCCCACGGCTAGGGGGATGGAGTGTCTCCTGTGCTCCGAAGGACCGAAGCAATAAAACGGTCTCCAATAATCCGGCGTTTTAAGGGTTAAGTAACCCTGAAGGGTAACTTAACCCTTAAAACGTTGGATTTCAGGAGAAAATTGGAATCCACTGCTGGGCGCATTTTTGGCACTCCCGGGAAAGGCAGCCCGTCCCTGCGGGCGTGAGGGCCCTTCTGCGACGCCCACGACCGAAGGAATGCGACGGTCTGCAAAATTCTGTCATGTTCTGGGTTGAGTAATCCTGAAAGGTTATCTTCCTGAGAGGTATACTGTCGATAGGGAAAATTTTGGGAAGTCTTTCCGTTCTCCATTATAGCCTATGGGATTCATTGGAATGGGTTAGGGTTAGAGTTCAGGACACACTTATGTTCGGGTGAAAATTGGGGTTTGGTTTAGGGTTGGGAAAGATGTATTTTTGATATCACACTGAATGGTATACTCTTGATGGGGAAAATTTTTGGATGTTTTTCCACTCTCCATTAAAACCTATGGGAATCATTACAGTGAAAGGCAGCCCACGGCTAGGGGGATGGAGTGTCTCCTGTGCTCCGAAGGACCGAAGCAATAAAACGGTCTCCAATAATCCGGCGTTTTAAGGGTTAAGTAACCCTGAAGGGTAACTTAACCCTTAAAACGTTGGATTTCAGGAGAAAATTGGAATCCACTGCTGGGCGCATTTTTGGCACTCCCGGGAAAGGCAGCCCGTCCCTGCGGGCGTGAGGGCCCTTCTGCGACGCTCACGACCAAAGGAATGCGACGGTCCTGCAAAATTCTGTCATGTTCTGGGTTGAGTAATCCTGAAAGGTTTTCTTTCTGAGAGGTATACTGTCGATAGGGAAAATTTTTGGAAGTCTATCCGTTCTCCATTATAGCCTATGGGATTCATTGGAATGGGTTAGGGTTAGGGTTAGAGTTCAGGACACACTTATGTTCGGGTGAAAATTGGGGTTTGGTTTAGGGTTGGGTAAGATGTATTTTTGATATCACACTGAATGGTATACTCTTGATGGGGAAAATTTTTGGATGTTTTTCCATTCTCCATTAAAACCTATGGGAATCATTACAGTGAAAGGCAGCCCACGGCTAGGGGGATGGAGTGTCTCCTGTGCTCCGAAGGACCGAAGCAATAAAACGGTCTCCAATAATCCGGCGTTTTAAGGGTTAAGTAACCCTGAAGGGTAACTTAACCCTTAAAACGTTGGATTTCAGGAGAAAATTGGAATCCACTGCTGGGCGCATTTTTGGCACTCCCGGGAAAGGCAGCCCGTCCCTGCGGGCGTGAGGGCCCTTCTGCGACGCCCACGACCGAAGGAATGCGACGGTCTGCAAAATTCTGTCATGTTCTGGGTTGAGTAATCCTGAAAGGTTTTCTTTCTGAGAGGTATACTGTCGATAGGGAAAATTTTTGGAAGTCTTTCCATTCTCCATTATAGCCTATGGGATTCATTGGAATGGATTAGGGTTAGAGTTCAGGACACACTTATGTTCGGGTGAAAATTGGGGTTTGGTTTAGGGTTGGGTAAGATGTATTTTTGATATCACACTGAATGGTATACTCTTGATGGGGAAAATTTTTGGATGTTTTTCCATTCTCCATTAAAACCTATGGGAATCATTACAGTGAAAGGCAGCCCACGGCTAGGGGGATGGAGTGTCTCCTGTGCTCCGAAGGACCGAAGCAATAAAACGGTCTCCAATAATCCGACGTTTTAAGGGTTAAGTAACCCTGAAGGGTAACTTAACCCTTAAAACGTTGGATTTCAGGAGAAAATTGGAATCCACTGCTGGGCGCATTTTTGGCACTCCCGGGAAAGGCAGCCCGTCCCTGCGGGCGTGAGGGCCCTTCTGCGACGCCCACGACCGAAGGAATGTGACGGTCTGCAAAATTCTGTCATGTTCTGGGTTGAGTAATCCTGAAAGGTTATCTTCCTGAGAGGCATACTGTCGATCGGGAAAATTTTTGGAAGTCTTTCCGTTCTCCATTATAGCCTATGGGATTCATTGGAATGGGTTAGGGTTAGGGTTAGAGTTCAGGACACACTTATGTTCGGGTGAAAATTGGGGTTTGGTTTAGGGTTGGGTAAGATGTATTTTTGATATCACACTGAATGGTATACTCTTGATGGGGAAAATTTTTGGATGTTTTTCCATCCTCCATTAAAACCTATGGGAATCATTACAGTGAAAGGCAGCCCACGACTAGGGGGATGGAGTGTCTCCTGTGCTCCAAAGGACCGAAGCAATAAAACGGTCTCCAATAATCCGGCGTTTTAAGGGTTAAGTAACCCTGAAGGGTAACTTAACCCTTAAAACGTTGGATTTCAGGAGAAAATTGGAATCCACTGCTGGGCGCATTTTTTGGCACTCCCAGGAAAGGCAGCCCGTCCCTGCGGGCGTGAGGGCCCTTCTGCGACGCCCACGACCGAAGGAATGCGACGGTCTGCAAAATTCTGTCATGTTCTGGGTTGAGTAATCCTGAAAGGTTTTCTTTCTGAGAGGTATACTGTCGATAGGGAAAATTTTTGGATATCTATCCGTTCTCCATTATAGCCTATGGGATTCATTGGAATGGGTTAGGGTTAGGGTTAGAGTTCAGGACACACTTATGTTCGGGTGAAAATTGGGTTTGGTTTAGGGTTGGGTAAGATGTATTTTTGATATCACACTGAATGGTATACTCTTGATGGGGAAAATTTTTGGATGTTTTTCCATTCTCCATTAAAACCTATGGGAATCATTACAGTGAAAGGCAGCCCACGGCTAGGGGGATGGAGTGTCTCCTGTGCTCCGAAGGACCGAAGCAATAAAACGGTCTCCAATAATCCGGCGTTTTAAGGGTTAAGTAACCCTGAAGGGTAACTTAACCCTTAAAACGTTGGATTTCAGGAGAAAATTGGAATCCACTGCTGGGCGCATTTTTGGCACTCCCGGGAAAGGCAGCCCGTCCCTGCGGGCGTGAGGGCCCTTCTGCGACGCCCACGACCGAAGGAATGTGACGGTCTGCAAAATTCTGTCATGTTCTGGGTTGAGTAATCCTGAAAGGTTATCTTCCTGAGAGGCATACTGTCGATCGGGAAAATTTTTGGAAGTCTTTCCGTTCTCCATTATAGCCTATGGGATTCATTGGAATGGGTTAGGGTTAGGGTTAGAGTTCAGGACACACTTATGTTCGGGTGAAAATTGGGGTTTGGTTTAGGGTTGGGTAAGATGTATTTTTGATATCACACTGAATGGTATACTCTTGATGGGGAAAATTTTTGGATGTTTTTCCATCCTCCATTAAAACCTATGGGAATCATTACAGTGAAAGGCAGCCCACGACTAGGGGGATGGAGTGTCTCCTGTGCTCCAAAGGACCGAAGCAATAAAACGGTCTCCAATAATCCGGCGTTTTAAGGGTTAAGTAACCCTGAAGGGTAACTTAACCCTTAAAACGTTGGATTTCAGGAGAAAATTGGAATCCACTGCTGGGCGCATTTTTTGGCACTCCCCGGAAAGGCAGCCCGTCCCTGCGGGCGTGAGGGCCCTTCTGCGACGCCCACGACCGAAGGAATGCGACGGTCTGCAAAATTCTGTCATGTTCTGGGTTGAGTAATCCTGAAAGGTTTTCTTTCTGAGAGGTATACTGTCGATAGGGAAAATTTTTGGATATCTATCCGTTCTCCATTATAGCCTATGGGATTCATTGGAATGGGTTAGGGTTAGGGTTAGAGTTCAGGACACACTTATGTTCGGGTGAAAATTGGGTTTGGTTTAGGGTTGGGTAAGATGTATTTTTGATATCACACTGAATGGTATACTCTTGATGGGGAAAATTTTTGGATGTTTTTCCATTCTCCATTAAAACCTATGGGAATCATTACAGTGAAAGGCAGCCCACGGCTAGGGGGATGGAGTGTCTCCTGTGCTCCGAAGGACCGAAGCAATAAAACGGTCTCCAATAATCCGGCGTTTTAAGGGTTAAGTAACCCTGAAGAGTAACTTAACCCTTAAAACGTTGGATTTCAGGAGAAAATTGGAATCCACTGCTGGGCGCATTTTTGGCACTCCCGGGAAAGGCAGCCCGTCCCTGCGGGCGTGAGGGCCCTTCTGCGACGCCCACGACCGAAGGAATGCGACGGTCTGCAAAATTCTGTCATGTTCTGGGTTGAGTAATCCTGAAAGGTTTTCTTTCTGAGAGGTATACTGTCGATAGGGAAAATTTTTGGAAGTCTTTCCATTCTCCATTATAGCCTATGGGATTCATTGGAATGGATTAGGGTTAGAGTTCAGGACACACTTATGTTCGGGTGAAAATTGGGGTTTGGTTTAGGGTTGGGTAAGATGTATTTTTGATATCACACTGAATGGTATACTCTTGATGGGGAAAATTTTTGGATGTTTTTCCATTCTCCATTAAAACCTATGGGAATCATTACAGTGAAAGGCAGCCCACGGCTAGGGGGATGGAGTCGATAGGAGTCGATAGTACTATCGATAGGAGTCGATAGTACTATCGATGGAGTCGATAGTAACCCTGAAGGGTAACTTAACCCTTAAAACGTTGGATTTCAGGAGAAAATTGGAATCCACTGCTGGGCGCATTTTTGGCACTCCCGGGAAAGGCAGCCAGTCCCTGCGGGCGTGAGGGCCCTTCTGCGACGCCCACGACCGAAGGAATGTGACGGTCTGCAAAATTCTGTCATGTTCTGGGTTGAGTAATCCTGAAAGGTTATCTTCCTGAGAGGCATACTGTCGATCGGGAAAATTTTTGGAAGTCTTTCCGTTCTCCATTATAGCCTATGGGATTCATTGGAATGGGTTAGGGTTAGGGTTAGAGTTCAGGACACACTTATGTTCGGGTGAAAATTGGGGTTTGGTTTAGGGTTGGGTAAGATGTATTTTTGATATCACACTGAATGGTATACTCTTGATGGGGAAAATTTTTGGATGTTTTTCCATCCTCCATTAAAACCTATGGGAATCATTACAGTGAAAGGCAGCCCACGACTAGGGGGATGGAGTGTCTCCTGTGCTCCAAAGGACCGAAGCAATAAAACGGTCTCCAATAATCCGGCGTTTTAAGGGTTAAGTAACCCTGAAGGGTAACTTAACCCTTAAAACGTTGGATTTCAGGAGAAAATTGGAATCCACTGCTGGGCGCATTTTTTGGCACTCCCAGGAAAGGCAGCCCGTCCCTGCGGGCGTGAGGGCCCTTCTGCGACGCCCACGACCGAAGGAATGCGACGGTCTGCAAAATTCTGTCATGTTCTGGGTTGAGTAATCCTGAAAGGTTTTCTTTCTGAGAGGTATACTGTCGATAGGGAAAATTTTTGGATATCTATCCGTTCTCCATTATAGCCTATGGGATTCATTGGAATGGGTTAGGGTTAGGGTTAGAGTTCAGGACACACTTATGTTCGGGTGAAAATTGGGGTTTGGTTTAGGGTTGGGTAAGATGTATTTTTGATATCACACTGAATGGTATACTCTTGATGGGGAAAATTTTTGGATGTTTTTCCATTCTCCATTAAAACCTATGGGAATCATTACAGTGAAAGGCAGCCCACGGCTAGGGGGATGGAGTGTCTCCTGTGTTCCGAAGGACCGAAGCAATAAAACGGTCTCCAATAATCCGGCGTTTTAAGGGTTAAGTAACCCTGAAGAGTAACTTAACCCTTAAAACGTTGGATTTCAGGAGAAAATTGGAATCCACTGCTGGGCGCATTTTTGGCACTCCCGGGAAAGGCAGCCCGTCCCTGCGGGCGTGAGGGCCCTTCTGCGACGCCCACGACCGAAGGAATGCGACGGTCTGCAAAATTCTATCATGTTCTGGGTTGAGTAATCCTGAAAGGTTATCTTCCTGAGAGGTATACTGTCGATCGGGAAAATTTTTGGAAGTCTATCCGTTCTCCATTATAGCCTATGGGATTCATTGGAATGGGTTAGGGTTAGGGTTAGAGTTCAGGACACACTTATGTTCGGGTGAAAATTGGGGTTTGGTTTAGGGTTGGGTAAGATGTATTTTTGATATCACACTGAATGGTATACTCTTGATGGGGAAAATTTTTGGATGTTTTTCCATTCTCCATTAAAACCTATGGGAATCATTACAGTGAAAGGCAGCCCACGGCTAGGGGGATGGAGTGTCTCCTGTGCTCCGAAGGACCGAAGCAATAAAACGGTCTCCAATAATCCGGCGTTTTAAGGGTTAAGTAACCCTGAAGGGTAACTTAACCCTTAAAACGTTGGATTTCAGGAGAAAATTGGAATCCACTGCTGGGCGCATTTTTGGCACTCCCGGGAAAGGCAGCCCGTCCCTGCGGGCGTGAGGGCCCTTCTGCGACGCCCACGACCGAAGGAATGCGACGGTCTGCAGAATTCTGTCATGTTCTGGGTTGAGTAATCCTGAAAGGTTATCTTCCTGAGAGGTATACTGTCGATCGGGAAAATTTTGGGAAGTCTTTCCGTTCTCCATTATAGCCTATGGGATTCATTGGAATGGGTTAGGGTTAGAGTTCAGGACACACTTATGTTCGGGTGAAAATTGGGGTTTGGTTTAGGGTTGGGTAAGATGTATTTTTGATATCACACTGAATGGTATACTCTTGATGGGGAAAATTTTTGGATGTTTTTCCATTCTCCATTAAAACCTATGGGAATCATTACAGTGAAAGGCAGCCCACGGCTAGGGCGATGGAGTGTCTCCTGTGCTCCGAAGGACCGAAGCAATAAAACGGTCTCCAATAATCCGGCGTTTTAAGGGTTAAGTAACCCTGAAGGGTAACTTAACCCTTAAAACGTTGGATTTCAGGAGAAAATTGGAGTCCACTGCTGGGCGCATTTTTGGCACTCCCGGGAAAGGCAGCCCGTCCCTGCGGGCGTGAGGGCCCTTCTGCGACGCCCACGACCGAAGGAATGCGACGGTCTGCAAAATTCTGTCATGTTCTGGGTTGAGTAATCCTGAAAGGTTATCTTCCTGAGAGGTATACTGTCGATCGGGAAAATTTTTGGAAGTCTTTCCGTTCTCCATTATAGCCTATGGGATTCATTGGAATGGGTTAGGGTTAGGGTTAGAGTTCAGGACACACTTATGTTCGGGTGAAAATTGGGGTTTGGTTTAGGGTTGGGTAAGATGTATTTTTGATATCACACTGAATGGTATACTCTTGATGGGGAAAATTTTTGGATGTTTTTCCATTCTCCATTAAAACCTATGGGAATCATTACAGTGAAAGGCAGCCCACGGCTAGGGGGATGGAGTGTCTCCTGTGCTCCGAAGGACCGAAGCAATAAAACGGTCTCCAATAATCCGGCGTTTTAAGGGTTAAGTAACCCTGAAGGGTAACTTAACCCTTAAAACGTTGGATTTCAGGAGAAAATTGGAATCCACTGCTGGGCGCATTTTTGGCACTCCCGGGAAAGGCAGCCCGTCCCTGCGGGCGTGAGGGCCCTTCTGCGACGCCCACGACCGAAGGAATGCGACGGTCTGCAAAATTCTGTCATGTTCTGGGTTGAGTAATCCTGAAAGGTTATCTTCCTGAGAGGTATACTGTCGATAGGGAAAATTTTGGGAAGTCTTTCCGTTCTCCATTATAGCCTATGGGATTCATTGGAATGGGTTAGGGTTAGAGTTCAGGACACACTTATGTTCGGGTGAAAATTGGGGTTTGGTTTAGGGTTGGGTAAGATGTATTTTTGATATCACACTGAATGGTATACTCTTGATGGGGAAAATTTTTGGATGTTTTTCCACTCTCCATTAAAACCTATGGGAATCATTACAGTGAAAGGCAGCCCACGGCTAGGGGGATGGAGTGTCTCCTGTGCTCCGAAGGACCGAAGCAATAAAACGGTCTCCAATAATCCGGCGTTTTAAGGGTTAAGTAACCCTGAAGGGTAACTTAACCCTTAAAACGTTGGATTTCAGGAGAAAATTGGAATCCACTGCTGGGCGCATTTTTGGCACTCCCGGGAAAGGCAGCCCGTCCCTGCGGGCGTGAGGGCCCTTCTGCGACGCTCACGACCAAAGGAATGCGACGGTCTGCAAAATTCTGTCATGTTCTGGGTTGAGTAATCCTGAAAGGTTTTCTTTCTGAGAGGTATACTGTCGATAGGGAAAATTTTTGGAAGTCTATCCGTTCTCCATTATAGCCTATGGGATTCATTGGAATGGGTTAGGGTTAGGGTTAGAGTTCAGGACACACTTATGTTCGGGTGAAAATTGGGGTTTGGTTTAGGGTTGGGTAAGATGTATTTTTGATATCACACTGAATGGTATACTCTTGATGGGGAAAATTTTTGGATGTTTTTCCATTCTCCATTAAAACCTATGGGAATCATTACAGTGAAAGGCAGCCCACGGCTAGGGGGATGGAGTGTCTCCTGTGCTCCGAAGGACCGAAGCAATAAAACGGTCTCCAATAATCCGGCGTTTTAAGGGTTAAGTAACCCTGAAGGGTAACTTAACCCTTAAAACGTTGGATTTCAGGAGAAAATTGGAATCCACTGCTGGGCGCATTTTTGGCACTCCCGGGAAAGGCAGCCCGTCCCTGCGGGCGTGAGGGCCCTTCTGCGACGCCCACGACCGAAGGAATGCGACGGTCTGCAAAATTCTGTCATGTTCTGGGTTGAGTAATCCTGAAAGGTTTTCTTTCTGAGAGGTATACTGTCGATAGGGAAAATTTTTGGAAGTCTTTCCGTTCTCCATTATAGCCTATGGGATTCATTGGAATGGATTAGGGTTAGAGTTCAGGACACACTTATGTTCGGGTGAAAATTGGGGTTTGGTTTAGGGTTGGGTAAGATGTATTTTTGATATCACACTGAATGGTATACTCTTGATGGGGAAAATTTTTGGATGTTTTTCCATTCTCCATTAAAACCTATGGGAATCATTACAGTGAAAGGCAGCCCACGGCTAGGGGGATGGAGTGTCTCCTGTGCTCCGAAGGACCGAAGCAATAAAACGGTCTCCAATAATCCGACGTTTTAAGGGTTAAGTAACCCTGAAGGGTAACTTAACCCTTAAAACGTTGGATTTCAGGAGAAAATTGGAATCCACTGCTGGGCGCATTTTTGGCACTCCCGGGAAAGGCAGCCCGTCCCTGCGGGCGTGAGGGCCCTTCTGCGACGCCCACGACCGAAGGAATGTGACGGTCTGCAAAATTCTGTCATGTTCTGGGTTGAGTAATCCTGAAAGGTTATCTTCCTGAGAGGCATACTGTCGATCGGGAAAATTTTTGGAAGTCTTTCCGTTCTCCATTATAGCCTATGGGATTCATTGGAATGGGTTAGGGTTAGGGTTAGAGTTCAGGACACACTTATGTTCGGGTGAAAATTGGGGTTTGGTTTAGGGTTGGGTAAGATGTATTTTTGATATCACACTGAATGGTATACTCTTGATGGGGAAAATTTTTGGATGTTTTTCCATCCTCCATTAAAACCTATGGGAATCATTACAGTGAAAGGCAGCCCACGACTAGGGGGATGGAGTGTCTCCTGTGCTCCAAAGGACCGAAGCAATAAAACGGTCTCCAATAATCCGGCGTTTTAAGGGTTAAGTAACCCTGAAGGGTAACTTAACCCTTAAAACGTTGGATTTCAGGAGAAAATTGGAATCCACTGCTGGGCGCATTTTTTGGCACTCCCAGGAAAGGCAGCCCGTCCCTGCGGGCGTGAGGGCCCTTCTGCGACGCCCACGACCGAAGGAATGCGACGGTCTGCAAAATTCTGTCATGTTCTGGGTTGAGTAATCCTGAAAGGTTTTCTTTCTGAGAGGTATACTGTCGATAGGGAAAATTTTTGGATATCTATCCGTTCTCCATTATAGCCTATGGGATTCATTGGAATGGGTTAGGGTTAGGGTTAGAGTTCAGGACACACTTATGTTCGGGTGAAAATTGGGGTTTGGTTTAGGGTTGGGTAAGATGTATTTTTGATATCACACTGAATGGTATACTCTTGATGGGGAAAATTTTTGGATGTTTTTCCATTCTCCATTAAAACCTATGGGAATCATTACAGTGAAAGGCAGCCCACGGCTAGGGGGATGGAGTGTCTCCTGTGCTCCGAAGGACCGAAGCAATAAAACGGTCTCCAATAATCCGGCGTTTTAAGGGTTAAGTAACCCTGAAGAGTAACTTAACCCTTAAAACGTTGGATTTCAGGAGAAAATTGGAATCCACTGCTGGGCGCATTTTTGGCACTCCCGGGAAAGGCAGCCCGTCCCTGCGGGCGTGAGGGCCCTTCTGCGACGCCCACGACCGAAGGAATGCGACGGTCTGCAAAATTCTATCATGTTCTGGGTTGAGTAATCCTGAAAGGTTATCTTCCTGAGAGGTATACTGTCGATCGGGAAAATTTTTGGAAGTCTATCCGTTCTCCATTATAGCCTATGGGATTCATTGGAATGGGTTAGGGTTAGGGTTAGAGTTCAGGACACACTTATGTTCGGGTGAAAATTGGGGTTTGGTTTAGGGTTGGGTAAGATGTATTTTTGATATCACACTGAATGGTATACTCTTGATGGGGAAAATTTTTGGATGTTTTTCCATTCTCCATTAAAACCTATGGGAATCATTACAGTGAAAGGCAGCCCACGGCTAGGGGGATGGAGTGTCTCCTGTGCTCCGAAGGACCGAAGCAATAAAACGGTCTCCAATAATCCGGCGTTTTAAGGGTTAAGTAACCCTGAAGGGTAACTTAACCCTTAAAACGTTGGATTTCAGGAGAAAATTGGAATCCACTGCTGGGCGCATTTTTGGCACTCCCGGGAAAGGCAGCCCGTCCCTGCGGGCGTGAGGGCCCTTCTGCGACGCCCACGACCGAAGGAATGCGACGGTCTGCAGAATTCTGTCATGTTCTGGGTTGAGTAATCCTGAAAGGTTATCTTCCTGAGAGGTATACTGTCGATAGGGAAAATTTTGGGAAGTCTTTCCGTTCTCCATTATAGCCTATGGGATTCATTGGAATGGGTTAGGGTTAGAGTTCAGGACACACTTATGTTCGGGTGAAAATTGGGGTTTGGTTTAGGGTTGGGTAAGATGTATTTTTGATATCACACTGAATGGTATACTCTTGATGGGGAAAATTTTTGGATGTTTTTCCATTCTCCATTAAAACCTATGGGAATCATTACAGTGAAAGGCAGCCCACGGCTAGGGCGATGGAGTGTCTCCTGTGCTCCGAAGGACCGAAGCAATAAAACGGTCTCCAATAATCCGGCGTTTTAAGGGTTAAGTAACCCTGAAGGGTAACTTAACCCTTAAAACGTTGGATTTCAGGAGAAAATTGGAATCCACTGCTGGGCGCATTTTTGGCACTCCCGGGAAAGGCAGCCCGTCCCTGCGGGCGTGAGGGCCCTTCTGCGACGCCCACGACCGAAGGAATGCGACGGTCTGCAAAATTCTGTCATGTTCTGGGTTGAGTAATCCTGAAAGGTTTTCTTTCTGAGAGGTATACTGTCGATAGGGAAAATTTTTGGAAGTCTATCCGTTCTCCATTATAGCCTATGGGATTCATTGGAATGGGTTAGGGTTAGGGTTAGAGTTCAGGACACACTTATGTTCGGGTGAAAATTGGGGTTTGGTTTAGGGTTGGGTAAGATGTATTTTTGATATCACACTGAATGGTATACTCTTGATGGGGAAAATTTTTGGATGTTTTTCCATTCTCCATTAAAACCTATGGGAATCATTACAGTGAAAGGCAGCCCACGGCTAGGGGGATGGAGTGTCTCCTGTGCTCCGAAGGACCGAAGCAATAAAACGGTCTCCAATAATCCGGCGTTTTAAGGGTTAAGTAACCCTGAAGGGTAACTTAACCCTTAAAACGTTGGATTTCAGGAGAAAATTGGAATCCACTGCTGGGCGCATTTTTGGCACTCCCGGGAAAGGCAGCCCGTCCCTACGGGCGTGAGGGCCCTTCTGCGACGCCCACGACCGAAGGAATGCGACGGTCTGCAAAATTCTATCATGTTCTGGGTTGAGTAATCCTGAAAGTTTATCTTCCTGAGAGGTATACTGTCGATCGGGAAAATTTTTGGAAGTCTATCCGTTCTCCATTATAGCCTATGGGATTCATTGGAATGGGTTAGGGTTAGGGTTAGAGTTCAGGACACACTTATATTCGGGTGAAAATTGGGGTTTGGTTTAGGGTTGGGTAAGATGTATTTTTGATATCACACTGAATGGTATACTCTTGATGGGGAAAATTTTTGGATGTTTTTCCATTCTCCATTAAAACCTATGGGAATCATTACAGTGAAAGGCAGGCCACGGCTAGGGGGATGGAGTGTCTCCTGTGCTCCGAAGGACCGAAGCAATAAAACGGTCTCCAATAATCCGGCGTTTTAAGGGTTAAGTAACCCTGAAGGGTAACTTAACCCTTAAAACGTTGGATTTCAGGAGAAAATTGGAATCCACTGCTGGGCGCATTTTTGGCACTCCCAGGAAAGGCAGCCCGTCCCTGCGGGCGTGAGGGCCCTTCTGCGACGCCCACGACCGAAGGAATGCGACGGTCTGCAAAATTCTGTCATGTTCTGGGTTGAGTAATCCTGAAAGGTTTTCTTTCTGAGAGGTATACTGTCGATAGGGAAAATTTTTGGAAGTCTATCCGTTCTCCATTATAGCCTATGGGATTCATTGGAATGGGTTAGGGTTAGGGTTAGAGTTCAGGACACACTTATGTTCGGGTGAACATTGGGGTTTGGTTTAGGGTTGGGTAAGATGTATTTTTGATATCACACTGAATGGTATACTCTTGATGGGGAAAATTTTTGGATGTTTTTCCATTCTCCATTAAAACCTATGGGAATCATTACAGTGAAAGGCAGCCCACGGCTAGGGGGATGGAGTGTCTCCTGTGCTCCGAAGGACCGAAGCAATAAAACGGTCTCCAATAATCCGGCGTTTTAAGGGTTAAGTAACCCTGAAGGGTAACTTAACCCTTAAAACGTTGGATTTCAGGAGAAAATTGGAATCCACTGCTGGGCGCATTTTTGGCACTCCCGGGAAAGGCAGCCCGTCCCTACGGGCGTGAGGGCCCTTCTGCGACGCCCACGACCGAAGGAATGCGACGGTCTGCAAAATTCTATCATGTTCTGGGTTGAGTAATCCTGAAAGGTTATCTTCCTGAGAGGTATACTGTCGATAGGGAAAATTTTTGGAAGTCTTTCCGTTCTCCATTATAGCCTATGGGATTCATTGGAATGGGTTAGGGTTAGGGTTAGCGTTCAGGACACACTTATATTCGGGTGAAAATTGGGGTTTGGTTTAGGGTTGGGTAAGATGTATTTTTGATATCACACTGAATGGTATACTCTTGATGGGGAATATTTTTGGAAGTTTTTCCATTCTCCATTAAAACCTATGGGAATCATTACAGTGAAAGGCAGCCCACGGCTAGGGGGATGGAGTGTCTCCTGTGCTCCGAAGGACCGAAGCAATAAAACGGTCTCCAATAATCCGGCGTTTTAAGGGTTAAGTAACCCTGAAGGGTAACTTAACCCTTAAAACGTTGGATTTCAGGAGAAAATTGGAATCCACTGCTGGGCGCATTTTTGGCACTCCCGGGAAAGGCAGCCCGTCCCTGCGGGCGTGAGGGCCCTTCTGCGACGCCCACGACCGAAGGAATGCGACGGTCTGCAAGATTCTGTCATGTTCTGGGTTGAGTAATCCTGAAAGGTTATCTTCCTGAGAGGTATACTGTCGATAGGGAAAATTTTTGGAAGTCTTTCCGTTCTCCATTATAGCCTATGGGATTCATTGGAATGGGTTAGGGTTAGGGTTAGAGTTCAGGACACACTTATGTTCGGGTGAAAATTGGGGTTTGGTTTAGGGTTGGGTAAGATGTATTTTTGATATCACACTGAATGGTATACTCTTGATGGGGAAAATTTTTGGATGTTTTTCCATTCTCCATTAAAACCTATGGGAATCATTACAGTGAAAGGCAGCCCACGGCTAGGGGGATGGAGTGTCTCCTGTGCTCCGAAGGACCGAAGCAATAAAACGGTCTCCAATAATCCGGCGTTTTAAGGGTTAAGTAACCCTGAAGGGTAACTTAACCCTTAAAACGTTGGATTTCAGGAGAAAATTGGAATCCACTGCTGCGCGCATTTTTGGCACTCCCGGGAAAGGCAGCCCGTCCCTGCGGGCGTGAGGGCCCTTCTGCGACGCCCACGACCGAAGGAATGCGACGGTCTGCAAAATGCTGTCATGTTCTGGGTTGAGTAATCCTGAAAGGTTAGCTTCCTGAGAGGTATACTGTCGATAGGGAAAATTTTTGGAAGTCTTTCCGTTCTCCATTATAGCCTATGGGATTCATTGGAATGGGTTAGGGTTAGGGTTAGAGTTCAGGACACACTTATGTTCGGGTGAAAATTGGGGTTTGGTTTAGGGTTGGGTAAGATGTATTTTTGATACCACACTGAATGGTATACTCTTGATGGGGAAAATTTTTGGATGTTTTTCCATTCTCCATTAAAACCTATGGGAATCATTACAGTGAAAGGCAGCCCACGGCTAGGGGGATGGAGTGTCTCCTGTGCTCCGAAGGATCGAAGCAATAAAACGGTCTCCAATAATCCGGCGTTTTAAGGGTTAAGTAACCCTGAAGGGTAACTTAACCCTTAAAACGTTGGATTTCAGGAGAAAATTGGAATCCACTGCTGGGCGCATTTTTGGCACTCCCGGGAAAGGCAGCCCGTCCCTGCGGGCGTGAGGGCCCTTCTGCGATGCCCACGACCGAAGGAATGCGACGGTCTGCAAAATGCTGTCATGTTCTGGGTGGAGTAATCC
The DNA here is from genome assembly GCF_032191835.1 of Heteronotia binoei. NCBI lineage: Eukaryota > Metazoa > Chordata > Lepidosauria > Squamata > Gekkonidae > Heteronotia > Heteronotia binoei. Next base: position 103,830 of record NW_026800208.1, on the reverse strand, counting down.
TGAAAGGTTATCTTCCTGAGAGGTATACTGTCGATAGGGAAAATTTTTGGAAGTCTTTCCGTTCTCCATTATAGCCTATGGGATTCATTGGAATGGGTTAGGGTTAGGGTTAGAGTTCAGGACACACTTATGTTCGGGTGAAAATTGGGGTTTGGTTTAGGGTTGGGTAAGATGTATTTTTGATATCACACTGAATGGTATACTCTTGATGGGGAAAATTTTTGGATGTTTTTCCATTCTCCATTAAAACCTATGGGAATCATTACAGTGAAAGGCAGCCCACGGCTAGGGGGATGGAGTGTCTCCTGTGCTCCAAAGGACCGAAGCAATAAAACGGTCTCCAATAATCCGGCGTTTTAAAGGGTTAAGTAACCCTGAAGGGTAACTTAACCCTTAAAACGTTGGATTTCAGGAGAAAATTGGAATCCACTGCTGCGCGCATTTTTGGCACTCCCGGGAAAGGCAGCCCGTCCCTGCGGGCGTGAGGGCCCTTCTGCGACGCCCACGACCGAAGGAATGCGACGGTCTGCAAAATGCTGTCATGTTCTGGGTTGAGTAATCCTGAAAGGTTATCTTCCTGAGAGGTATACTGTCGATAGGGAAAATTTTTGGAAGTCTTTCCGTTCTCCATTATAGCCTATGGGATTCATTGGAATGGGTTAGGGTTAGGGTTAGCGTTCAGGACACACTTATATTCGGGTGAAAATTGGGGTTTGGTTTAGGGTTGGGTAAGATGTATTTTTGATATCACACTGAATGGTATACTCTTGATGGGGAATATTTTTGGAAGTTTTTCCATTCTCCATTAAAACCTATGGGAATCATTACAGTGAAAGGCAGCCCACGGCTAGGGGGATGCAGTGTCTCCTGTGCTCCGAAGGACCGAAGCAATAAAACGGTCTCCAATAATCCGGCGTTTTAAGGGTTAAGTAACCCTGAAGGGTAACTTAACCCTTAAAACGTTGGATTTCAGGAGAAAATTGGAATCCACTGCTGGGCGCATTTTTGGCACTCCCGGGAAAGGCAGCCCGTCCCTGCGGGCGTGAGGGCCCTTCTGCGACGCCCACGACCGAAGGAATGCGACGGTCTGCAAGATTCTGTCATGTTCTGGGTTGAGTAATCCTGAAAGGTTATCTTCCTGAGAGGTATACTGTCGATAGGGAAAATTTTTGGAAGTCTTTCCGTTCTCCATTATAGCCTATGGGATTCATTGGAATGGGTTAGGGTTAGGGTTAGAGTTCAGGACACACTTATGTTCGGGTGAAAATTGGGGTTTGGTTTAGGGTTGGGTAAGATGTATTTTTGATACCACACTGAATGGTATACTCTTGATGGGGAAAATTTTTGGATGTTTTTCCATTCTCCATTAAAACCTATGGGAATCATCACAGTGAAAGGCAGCCCACGGCTAGGGGGATGGAGTGTCTCCTGTGCTCCGAAGGATCGAAGCAATAAAACGGTCTCCAATAATCCGGCGTTTTAAGGGTTAAGTAACCCTGAAGGGTAACTTAACCCTTAAAACGTTGGATTTCAGGAGAAAATTGGAATCCACTGCTGGGCGCATTTTTGGCACTCCCGGGAAAGGCAGCCCGTCCCTGCGGGCGTGAGGGCCCTTCTGCGATGCCCACGACCGAAGGAATGCGACGGTCTGCAAAATGCTGTCATGTTCTGGGTGGAGTAATCCTGAAAGGTTATCTTCCTGAGAGGTATACTGTCGATAGGGAAAATTTTTGGAAGTCTTTCCGTTCTCCATTATAGCCTATGGGATTCATTGGAATGGGTTAGGGTTAGGGTTAGCGTTCAGGACACACTTATGTTCGGGTGAAAATTGGGGTTTGGTTTAGGGTTGGGTAAGATGTATTTTTGATATCACACTGAATGCTATACTCTTGATGGGGAATATTTTTGGATGTTTTTCCATTCTCCATTAAAACCTATGGGAATCATTACAGTGAAAGGCAGCCCACGGCTAGGGGGATGGAGTGTCTCCTGTGCTCCGAAGGACCGAAGCAATAAAACGGTCTCCAATAATCCGGCGTTTTAAGGGTTAAGTAACCCTGAAGGGTAACTTAACCCTTAAAACGTTGGATTTCAGGAGAAAATTGGAATCCACTGCTGGGCGCATTTTTGGCACTCCCGGGAAAGGCAGCCCGTCCCTGCGGGCGTGAGGGCCCTTCTGCGACGCCCACGACCGAAGGAATGCGACGGTCTGCAAGATTCTGTCATGTTCTGGGTTGAGTAATCCTGAAAGGTTATCTTCCTGAGAGGTATACTGTCGATAGGGAAAATTTTTGGAAGTCTTTCCGTTCTCCATTATAGCCTATGGGATTCATTGGAATGGGTTAGGGTTAGGGTTAGAGTTCAGGACACACTTATGTTCGGGTGAAAATTGGGGTTTGGTTTAGGGTTGGGTAAGATGTATTTTTGATACCACACTGAATGGTATACTCTTGATGGGGAAAATTTTTGGATGTTTTTCCATTCTCCATTAAAACCTATGGGAATCATCACAGTGAAAGGCAGCCCACGGCTAGGGGGATGGAGTGTCTCCTGTGCTCCGAAGGATCGAAGCAATAAAACGGTCTCCAATAATCCGGCGTTTTAAGGGTTAAGTAACCCTGAAGGGTAACTTAACCCTTAAAACGTTGGATTTCAGGAGAAAATTGGAATCCACTGCTGGGCGCATTTTTGGCACTCCCGGGAAAGGCAGCCCGTCCCTGCGGGCGTGAGGGCCCTTCTGCGATGCCCACGACCGAAGGAATGCGACGGTCTGCAAAATGCTGTCATGTTCTGGGTGGAGTAATCCTGAAAGGTTATCTTCCTGAGAGGTATACTGTCGATAGGGAAAATTTTTGGAAGTCTTTCCGTTCTCCATTATAGCCTATGGGATTCATTGGAATGGGTTAGGGTTAGGGTTAGAGTTCAGGACACACTTATGTTCGGGTGAAAATTGGGGTTTGGTTTAGGGTTGGGTAAGATGTATTTTTGATATCACACTGAATGGTATACTCTTGATGGGGAAAATTTTTGGATGTTTTTCCATTCTCCATTAAAACCTATGGGAATCATTACAGTGAAAGGCAGCCCACGGCTAGGGGGATGGAGTGTCTCCTGTGCTCCGAAGGACCGAAGCAATAAAACGGTCTCCAATAATCCGGCGTTTTAAGGGTAAAGTAACCCTGAAGGGTAACTTAACCCTTAAAACGTTGGATTTCAGGAGAAAATTGGAATCCACTGCTGCGCGCATTTTTGGCACTCCCGGGAAAGGCAGCCCGTCCCTGCGGGCGTGAGGGCCCTTCTGCGACGCCCACGACCGAAGGAATGCGACGGTCTGCAAAATGCTGTCATGTTCTGGGTTGAGTAATCCTGAAAGGTTATCTTCCTGAGAGGTATACTGTCGATAGGGAAAATTTTTGGAAGTCTTTCCGTTCTCCATTATAGCCTATGGGATTCATTGGAATGGGTTAGGGTTAGGGTTAGCGTTCAGGACACACTTATGTTCGGGTGAAAATTGGGGTTTGGTTTAGGGTTGGGTAAGATGTATTTTTGATATCACACTGAATGGTATACCCTTGATGGGGAATATTTTTGGAAGTTTTTCCATTCTCCATTAAAACCTATGGGAATCATTACAGTGAAAGGCAGCCCACGGCTAGGGGGATGGAGTGTCTCCTGTGCTCCGAAGGACCGAAGCAATAAAACGGTCTCCAATAATCCGGCGTTTTAAGGGTTAAGTAACCCTGAAGGGTAACTTAACCCTTAAAATGTTGGATTTCAGGAGAAAATTGGAATCCACTGCTGGGCGCATTTTTGGCACTCCCGGGAAAGGCAGCCCGTCCCTGCGGGCGTGAGGGCCCTTCTGCGACGCCCACGACCGAAGGAATGCGACGGTCTGCAAGATTCTGTCATGTTCTGGGTTGAGTAATCCTGAAAGGTTATCTTCCTGAGAGGTATACTGTCGATAGGGAAAATTTTTGGAAGTCTTTCCGTTCTCCATTATAGCCTATGGGATTCATTGGAATGGGTTAGGGTTAGGGTTAGAGTTCAGGACACACTTATGTTCGGGTGAAAATTGGGGTTTGGTTTAGGGTTGGGTAAGATGTATTTTTGATATCACACTGAATGGTATACTCTTGATGGGGAAAATTTTTGGATGTTTTTCCATTCTCCATTAAAACCTATGGGAATCATTACAGTGAAAGGCAGCCCACGGCTAGGGGGATGGAGTGTCTCCTGTGCTCCGAAGGACCGAAGCAATAAAACGGTCTCCAATAATCCGGCGTTTTAAGGGTTAAGTAACCCTGAAGGGTAACTTAACCCTTAAAACGTTGGATTTCAGGAGAAAATTGGAATCCACTGCTGCGCGCATTTTTGGCACTCCCGGGAAAGGCAGCCCGTCCCTGCGGGCGTGAGGGCCCTTCTGCGACGCCCACGACCGAAGGAATGCGACGGTCTGCAAGATTCTGTCATGTTCTGGGTTGAGTAATCCTGAAAGGTTATCTTCCTGAGAGGTATACTGTCGATAGGGAAAATTTTTGGAAGTCTTTCCGTTCTCCATTATAGCCTATGGGATTCATTGGAATGGGTTAGGGTTAGGGTTAGAGTTCAGGACACACTTATGTTCGGGTGAAAATTGGGGTTTGGTTTAGGGTTGGGTAAGATGTATTTTTGATATCACACTGAATGGTATACTCTTGATGGGGAAAATTTTTGGATGTTTTTCCATTCTCCATTAAAACCTATGGGAATCATTACAGTGAAAGGCAGCCCACGGCTAGGGGGATGGAGTGTCTCCTGTGCTCCGAAGGACCGAAGCAATAAAACGGTCTCCAATAATCCGGCGTTTTAAGGGTTAAGTAACCCTGAAGGGTAACTTAACCCTTAAAACGTTGGATTTCAGGAGAAAATTGGAATCCACTGCTGGGCGCATTTTTGGCACTCCCGGGAAAGGCAGCCCGTCCCTGCGGGTGTGAGGGCCCTTCTGCGATGCCCACGACCGAAGGAATGCGACGGTCTGCAAAATGCTGTCATGTTCTGGGTGGAGTAATCCTGAAAGGTTATCTTCCTGAGAGGTATACTGTCGATAGGGAAAATTTTTGGAAGTCTTTCCGTTCTCCATTATAGCCTATGGGATTCATTGGAATGGGTTAGGGTTAGGGTTAGAGTTCAGGACACACTTATGTTCGGGTGAAAATTGGGGTTTGGTTTAGGGTTGGGTAAGATGTATTTTTGATACCACACTGAATGGTATACTCTTGATGGGGAAAATTTTTGGATGTTTTTCCATTCTCCATTAAAACCTATGGGAATCATTACAGTGAAAGGCAGCCCACGGCTAGGGGGATGGAGTGTCTCCTGTGCTCCGAAGGATCGAAGCAATAAAACGGTCTCCAATAATCCGGCGTTTTAAGGGTTAAGTAACCCTGAAGGGTAACTTAACCCTTAAAACGTTGGATTTCAGGAGAAAATTGGAATCCACTGCTGCGCGCATTTTTGGCACTCCCGGGAAAGGCAGCCCGTCCCTGCGGGCGTGAGGGCCCTTCTGCGACGCCCACGACCGAAGGAATGCGACGGTCTGCAAAATGCTGTCATGTTCTGGGTTGAGTAATCCTGAAAGGTTAGCTTCCTGAGAGGTATACTGTCGATAGGGAAAATTTTTGGAAGTCTTTCCGTTCTCCATTATAGCCTATGGGATTCATTGGAATGGGTTAGGGTTAGGGTTAGAGTTCAGGACACACTTATGTTCGGGTGAAAATTGGGGTTTGGTTTAGGGTTGGGTAAGATGTATTTTTGATACCACACTGAATGGTATACTCTTGATGGGGAAAATTTTTGGATGTTTTTCCATTCTCCATTAAAACCTATGGGAATCATTACAGTGAAAGGCAGCCCACGGCTAGGGGGATGGAGTGTCTCCTGTGCTCCGAAGGATCGAAGCAATAAAACGGTCTCCAATAATCCGGCGTTTTAAGGGTTAAGTAACCCTGAAGGGTAACAACCCTTAAAACGTTGGATTTCAGGAGAAAATTGGAATCCACTGCTGGGCGCATTTTTGGCACTCCCGGGAAAGGCAGCCCGTCCCTGCGGGCGTGAGGGCCCTTCTGCGATGCCCACGACCGAAGGAATGCGACGGTCTGCAAAATGCTGTCATGTTCTGGGTGGAGTAATCCTGAAAGGTTATCTTCCTGAGAGGTATACTGTCGATAGGGAAAATTTTTGGAAGTCTTTCCGTTCTCCATTATAGCCTATGGGATTCATTGGAATGGGTTAGGGTTAGGGTTAGAGTTCAGGACACACTTATGTTCGGGTGAAAATTGGGGTTTGGTTTAGGGTTGGGTAAGATGTATTTTTGATATCACACTGAATGGTATACTCTTGATGGGGAAAATTTTTGGATGTTTTTCCATTCTCCATTAAAACCTATGGGAATCATTACAGTGAAAGGCAGCCCACGGCTAGGGGGATGGAGTGTCTCCTGTGCTCCAAAGGACCGAAGCAATAAAACGGTCTCCAATAATCCGGCGTTTTAAGGGTTAAGTAACCCTGAAGGGTAACTTAACCCTTAAAACGTTGGATTTCAGGAGAAAATTGGAATCCACTGCTGCGCGCATTTTTGGCACTCCCGGGAAAGGCAGCCCGTCCCTGCGGGCGTGAGGGCCCTTCTGCGACGCCCACGACCGAAGGAATGCGACGGTCTGCAAAATGCTGTCATGTTCTGGGTTGAGTAATCCTGAAAGGTTATCTTCCTGAGAGGTATACTGTCGATAGGGAAAATTTTTGGAAGTCTTTCCGTTCTCCATTATAGCCTATGGGATTCATTGGAATGGGTTAGGGTTAGGGTTAGCGTTCAGGACACACTTATATTCGGGTGAAAATTGGGGTTTGGTTTAGGGTTGGGTAAGATGTATTTTTGATATCACACTGAATGGTATACTCTTGATGGGGAATATTTTTGGAAGTTTTTCCATTCTCCATTAAAACCTATGGGAATCATTACAGTGAAAGGCAGCCCACGGCTAGGGGGATGGAGTGTCTCCTGTGCTCCGAAGGACCGAAGCAATAAAACGGTCTCCAATAATCCGGCGTTTTAAGGGTTAAGTAACCCTGAAGGGTAACTTAACCCTTAAAACGTTGGATTTCAGGAGAAAATTGGAATCCACTGCTGGGCGCATTTTTGGCACTCCCGGGAAAGGCAGCCCGTCCCTGCGGGCGTGAGGGCCCTTCTGCGACGCCCACGACCGAAGGAATGCGACGGTCTGCAAGATTCTGTCATGTTCTGGGTTGAGTAATCCTGAAAGGTTATCTTCCTGAGAGGTATACTGTCGATAGGGAAAATTTTTGGAAGTCTTTCCGTTCTCCATTATAGCCTATGGGATTCATTGGAATGGGTTAGGGTTAGGGTTAGAGTTCAGGACACACTTATGTTCGGGTGAAAATTGGGGTTTGGTTTAGGGTTGGGTAAGATGTATTTTTGATACCACACTGAATGGTATACTCTTGATGGGGAAAATTTTTGGATGTTTTTCCATTCTCCATTAAAACCTATGGGAATCATCACAGTGAAAGGCAGCCCACGGCTAGGGGGATGGAGTGTCTCCTGTGCTCCGAAGGATCGAAGCAATAAAACGGTCTCCAATAATCCGGCGTTTTAAGGGTTAAGTAACCCTGAAGGGTAACTTAACCCTTAAAACGTTGGATTTCAGGAGAAAATTGGAATCCACTGCTGGGCGCATTTTTGGCACTCCCGGGAAAGGCAGCCCGTCCCTGCGGGCGTGAGGGCCCTTCTGCGATGCCCACGACCGAAGGAATGCGACGGTCTGCAAAATGCTGTCATGTTCTGGGTGGAGTAATCCTGAAAGGTTATCTTCCTGAGAGGTATACTGTCGATAGGGAAAATTTTTGGAAGTCTTTCCGTTCTCCATTATAGCCTATGGGATTCATTGGAATGGGTTAGGGTTAGGGTTAGCGTTCAGGACACACTTATGTTCGGGTGAAAATTGGGGTTTGGTTTAGGGTTGGGTAAGATGTATTTTTGATATCACACTGAATGGTATACTCTTGATGGGGAATATTTTTGGAAGTTTTTCCATTCTCCATTAAAACCTATGGGAATCATTACAGTGAAAGGCAGCCCACGGCTAGGGGGATGGAGTGTCTCCTGTGCTCCAAAGGACCGAAGCAATAAAACGGTCTCCAATAATCCGGCGTTTTAAGGGTTAAGTAACCCTGAAGGGTAACTTAACCCTTAAAACGTTGGATTTCAGGAGAAAATTGGAATCCACTGCTGGGCGCATTTTTGGCACTCCCGGGAAAGGCAGCCCGTCCCTGCGGGTGTGAGGGCCCTTCTGCGATGCCCACGACCGAAGGAATGCGACGGTCTGCAAAATGCTGTCATGTTCTGGGTGGAGTAATCCTGAAAGGTTATCTTCCTGAGAGGTATACTGTCGATAGGGAAAATTTTTGGAAGTCTTTCCGTTCTCCATTATAGCCTATGGGATTCATTGGAATGGGTTAGGGTTAGGGTTAGAGTTCAGGACACACTTATGTTCGGGTGAAAATTGGGGTTTGGTTTAGGGTTGGGTAAGATGTATTTTTGATACCACACTGAATGGTATACTCTTGATGGGGAAAATTTTTGGATGTTTTTCCATTCTCCATTAAAACCTATGGGAATCATTACAGTGAAAGGCAGCCCACGGCTAGGGGGATGGAGTGTCTCCTGTGCTCCGAAGGATCGAAGCAATAAAACGGTCTCCAATAATCCGGCGTTTTAAGGGTTAAGTAACCCTGAAGGGTAACTTAACCCTTAAAACGTTGGATTTCAGGAGAAAATTGGAATCCACTGCTGCGCGCATTTTTGGCACTCCCGGGAAAGGCAGCCCGTCCCTGCGGGCGTGAGGGCCCTTCTGCGACGCCCACGACCGAAGGAATGCGACGGTCTGCAAAATGCTGTCATGTTCTGGGTTGAGTAATCCTGAAAGGTTAGCTTCCTGAGAGGTATACTGTCGATAGGGAAAATTTTTGGAAGTCTTTCCGTTCTCCATTATAGCCTATGGGATTCATTGGAATGGGTTAGGGTTAGGGTTAGAGTTCAGGACACACTTATGTTCGGGTGAAAATTGGGGTTTGGTTTAGGGTTGGGTAAGATGTATTTTTGATACCACACTGAATGGTATACTCTTGATGGGGAAAATTTTTGGATGTTTTTCCATTCTCCATTAAAACCTATGGGAATCATTACAGTGAAAGGCAGCCCACGGCTAGGGGGATGGAGTGTCTCCTGTGCTCCGAAGGATCGAAGCAATAAAACGGTCTCCAATAATCCGGCGTTTTAAGGGTTAAGTAACCCTGAAGGGTAACAACCCTTAAAACGTTGGATTTCAGGAGAAAATTGGAATCCACTGCTGGGCGCATTTTTGGCACTCCCGGGAAAGGCAGCCCGTCCCTGCGGGCGTGAGGGCCCTTCTGCGATGCCCACGACCGAAGGAATGCGACGGTCTGCAAAATGCTGTCATGTTCTGGGTGGAGTAATCCTGAAAGGTTATCTTCCTGAGAGGTATACTGTCGATAGGGAAAATTTTTGGAAGTCTTTCCGTTCTCCATTATAGCCTATGGGATTCATTGGAATGGGTTAGGGTTAGGGTTAGAGTTCAGGACACACTTATGTTCGGGTGAAAATTGGGGTTTGGTTTAGGGTTGGGTAAGATGTATTTTTGATATCACACTGAATGGTATACTCTTGATGGGGAAAATTTTTGGATGTTTTTCCATTCTCCATTAAAACCTATGGGAATCATTACAGTGAAAGGCAGCCCACGGCTAGGGGGATGGAGTGTCTCCTGTGCTCCAAAGGACCGAAGCAATAAAACGGTCTCCAATAATCCGGCGTTTTAAGGGTTAAGTAACCCTGAAGGGTAACTTAACCCTTAAAACGTTGGATTTCAGGAGAAAATTGGAATCCACTGCTGCGCGCATTTTTGGCACTCCCGGGAAAGGCAGCCCGTCCCTGCGGGCGTGAGGGCCCTTCTGCGACGCCCACGACCGAAGGAATGCGACGGTCTGCAAAATGCTGTCATGTTCTGGGTTGAGTAATCCTGAAAGGTTATCTTCCTGAGAGGTATACTGTCGATAGGGAAAATTTTTGGAAGTCTTTCCGTTCTCCATTATAGCCTATGGGATTCATTGGAATGGGTTAGGGTTAGGGTTAGCGTTCAGGACACACTTATATTCGGGTGAAAATTGGGGTTTGGTTTAGGGTTGGGTAAGATGTATTTTTGATATCACACTGAATGGTATACTCTTGATGGGGAATATTTTTGGAAGTTTTTCCATTCTCCATTAAAACCTATGGGAATCATTACAGTGAAAGGCAGCCCACGGCTAGGGGGATGGAGTGTCTCCTGTGCTCCGAAGGACCGAAGCAATAAAACGGTCTCCAATAATCCGGCGTTTTAAGGGTTAAGTAACCCTGAAGGGTAACTTAACCCTTAAAACGTTGGATTTCAGGAGAAAATTGGAATCCACTGCTGGGCGCATTTTTGGCACTCCCGGGAAAGGCAGCCCGTCCCTGCGGGCGTGAGGGCCCTTCTGCGACGCCCACGACCGAAGGAATGCGACGGTCTGCAAGATTCTGTCATGTTCTGGGTTGAGTAATCCTGAAAGGTTATCTTCCTGAGAGGTATACTGTCGATAGGGAAAATTTTTGGAAGTCTTTCCGTTCTCCATTATAGCCTATGGGATTCATTGGAATGGGTTAGGGTTAGGGTTAGAGTTCAGGACACACTTATGTTCGGGTGAAAATTGGGGTTTGGTTTAGGGTTGGGTAAGATGTATTTTTGATACCACACTGAATGGTATACTCTTGATGGGGAAAATTTTTGGATGTTTTTCCATTCTCCATTAAAACCTATGGGAATCATCACAGTGAAAGGCAGCCCACGGCTAGGGGGATGGAGTGTCTCCTGTGCTCCGAAGGATCGAAGCAATAAAACGGTCTCCAATAATCCGGCGTTTTAAGGGTTAAGTAACCCTGAAGGGTAACTTAACCCTTAAAACGTTGGATTTCAGGAGAAAATTGGAATCCACTGCTGGGCGCATTTTTGGCACTCCCGGGAAAGGCAGCCCGTCCCTGCGGGCGTGAGGGCCCTTCTGCGATGCCCACGACCGAAGGAATGCGACGGTCTGCAAAATGCTGTCATGTTCTGGGTGGAGTAATCCTGAAAGGTTATCTTCCTGAGAGGTATACTGTCGATAGGGAAAATTTTTGGAAGTCTTTCCGTTCTCCATTATAGCCTATGGGATTCATTGGAATGGGTTAGGGTTAGGGTTAGCGTTCAGGACACACTTATGTTCGGGTGAAAATTGGGGTTTGGTTTAGGGTTGGGTAAGATGTATTTTTGATATCACACTGAATGGTATACTCTTGATGGGGAATATTTTTGGAAGTTTTTCCATTCTCCATTAAAACCTATGGGAATCATTACAGTGAAAGGCAGCCCACGGCTAGGGGGATGGAGTGTCTCCTGTGCTCCAAAGGACCGAAGCAATAAAACGGTCTCCAATAATCCGGCGTTTTAAGGGTTAAGTAACCCTGAAGGGTAACTTAACCCTTAAAACGTTGGATTTCAGGAGAAAATTGGAATCCACTGCTGGGCGCATTTTTGGCACTCCCGGGAAAGGCAGCCCGTCCCTGCGGGCGTGAGGGCCCTTCTGCGACGCCCACGACCGAAGGAATGCGACGGTCTGCAAGATTCTGTCATGTTCTGGGTTGAGTAATCCTGAAAGGTTATCTTCCTGAGAGGTATACTGTCGATAGGGAAAATTTTTGGAAGTCTTTCCGTTCTCCATTATAGCCTATGGGATTCATTGGAATGGGTTAGGGTTAGGGTTAGAGTTCAGGACACACTTATGTTCGGGTGAAAATTGGGGTTTGGTTTAGGGTTGGGTAAGATGTATTTTTGATACCACACTGAATGGTATACTCTTGATGGGGAATATTTTTGGAAGTTTTTCCATTCTCCATTAAAACCTATGGGAATCATCACAGTGAAAGGCAGCCCACGGCTAGGGGGATGGAGTGTCTCCTGTGCTCCGAAGGATCGAAGCAATAAAACGGTCTCCAATAATCCGGCGTTTTAAGGGTTAAGTAACCCTGAAGGGTAACTTAACCCTTAAAACGTTGGATTTCAGGAGAAAATTGGAATCCACTGCTGGGCGCATTTTTGGCACTCCCGGGAAAGGCAGCCCGTCCCTGCGGGCATGAGGGCCCTTCTGCGATGCCCACGACCGAAGGAATGCGACGGTCTGCAAAATGCTGTCATGTTCTGGGTGGAGTAATCCTGAAAGGTTATCTTCCTGAGAGGTATACTGTCGATAGGGAAAATTTTTGGAAGTCTTTCCGTTCTCCATTATAGCCTATGGGATTCATTGGAATGGGTTAGGGTTAGGGTTAGAGTTCAGGACACACTTATGTTCGGGTGAAAATTGGGGTTTGGTTTAGGGTTGGGTAAGATGTATTTTTGATATCACACTGAATGGTATACTCTTGATGGGGAAAATTTTTGGATGTTTTTCCATTCTCCATTAAAACCTATGGGAATCATTACAGTGAAAGGCAGCCCACGGCTAGGGGGATGGAGTGTCTCCTGTGCTCCGAAGGACCGAAGCAATAAAACGGTCTCCAATAATCCGGCGTTTTAAGGGTAAAGTAACCCTGAAGGGTAACTTAACCCTTAAAACGTTGGATTTCAGGAGAAAATTGGAATCCACTGCTGCGCGCATTTTTGGCACTCCCGGGAAAGGCAGCCCGTCCCTGCGGGCGTGAGGGCCCTTCTGCGACGCCCACGACCGAAGGAATGCGACGGTCTGCAAAATGCTGTCATGTTCTGGGTTGAGTAATCCTGAAAGGTTATCTTCCTGAGAGGTATACTGTCGATAGGGAAAATTTTTGGAAGTCTTTCCGTTCTCCATTATAGCCTATGGGATTCATTGGAATGGGTTAGGGTTAGGGTTAGCGTTCAGGACACACTTATGTTCGGGTGAAAATTGGGGTTTGGTTTAGGGTTGGGTAAGATGTATTTTTGATATCACACTGAATGGTATACCCTTGATGGGGAATATTTTTGGAAGTTTTTCCATTCTCCATTAAAACCTATGGGAATCATTACAGTGAAAGGCAGCCCACGGCTAGGGGGATGGAGTGTCTCCTGTGCTCCGAAGGACCGAAGCAATAAAACGGTCTCCAATAATCCGGCGTTTTAAGGGTTAAGTAACCCTGAAGGGTAACTTAACCCTTAAAACGTTGGATTTCAGGAGAAAATTGGAATCCACTGCTGGGCGCATTTTTGGCACTCCCGGGAAAGGCAGCCCGTCCCTGCGGGCGTGAGGGCCCTTCTGCGACGCCCACGACCGAAGGAATGCGACGGTCTGCAAAATGCTGTCATGTTCTGGGTTGAGTAATCCTGAAAGGTTATCTTCCTGAGAGGTATACTGTCGATAGGGAAAATTTTTGGAAGTCTTTCCGTTCTCCATTATAGCCTATGGGATTCATTGGAATGGGTTAGGGTTAGGGTTAGAGTTCAGGACACACTTATGTTCGGGTGAAAATTGGGGTTTGGTTTAGGGTTGGGTAAGATGTATTTTTGATATCACACTGAATGGTATACTCTTGATGGGGAAAATTTTTGGATGTTTTTCCATTCTCCATTAAAACCTATGGGAATCATTACAGTGAAAGGCAGCACACGGCTAGGGGGATGGAGTGTCTCCTGTGCTCCGAAGGACCGAAGCAATAAAACGGTCTCCAATAATCCGGCGTTTTAAGGGTTAAGTAACCCTGAAGGGTAACTTAACCCTTAAAACGTTGGATTTCAGGAGAAAATTGGAATCCACTGCTGGGCGCATTTTTGGCACTCCCGGGAAAGGCAGCCCGTCCCTGCGGGTGTGAGGGCCCTTCTGCGATGCCCACGACCGAAGGAATGCGACGGTCTGCAAAATGCTGTCATGTTCTGGGTGGAGTAATCCTGAAAGGTTATCTTCCTGAGAGGTATACTGTCGATAGGGAAAATTTTTGGAAGTCTTTCCGTTCTCCATTATAGCCTATGGGATTCATTGGAATGGGTTAGGGTTAGGGTTAGAGTTCAGGACACACTTATGTTCGGGTGAAAATTGGGGTTTGGTTTAGGGTTGGGTAAGATGTATTTTTGATATCACACTGAATGGTATACTCTTGATGGGGAAAATTTTTGGATGTTTTTCCATTCTCCATTAAAACCTATGGGAATCATTACAGTGAAAGGCAGCCCACGGCTAGGGGGATGGAGTGTCTCCTGTGCTCCGAAGGACCGAAGCAATAAAACGGTCTCCAATAATCCGGCGTTTTAAGGGTTAAGTAACCCTGAAGGGTAACTTAACCCTTAAAACGTTGGATTTCAGGAGAAAATTGGAATCCACTGCTGCGCGCATTTTTGGCACTCCCGGGAAAGGCAGCCCGTCCCTGCGGGCGTGAGGGCCCTTCTGCGACGCCCACGACCGTAGGAATGCGACGGTCTGCAAGATTCTGTCATGTTCTGGGTTGAGTAATCCTGAAAGGTTATCTTCCTGAGAGGTATACTGTCGATAGGGAAAATTTTTGGAAATCTTTCCGTTCTCCATTATAGCCTATGGGATTCATTGGAATGGGTTAGGGTTAGAGTTCAGGACACACTTATGTTCGGGTGAAAATTGGGGTTTGGTTTAGGGTTGGGTAAGATGTATTTTTGATATCACACTGAATGGTATACTCTTGATGGGGAAAATTTTTGGATGTTTTTCCATTCTCCATTAAAACCTATGGGAATCATTACAGTGAAAGGCAGCCCATGGCTAGGGGGATGGAGTGTCTCCTGTGCTCCGAAGGACCGAAGCAATAAAACGGTCTCCAATAATCTGGCGTTTTAAGGGTTAAGTATCCCTGAAGGGTAACTTAACCCTTAAAACGTTGGATTTCAGGAGAAAATTGGAATCCACTGCTGCGCGCCTTTTTGGCACTCCCGGGAAAGGCAGCCCGTCCCTGCGGGCGTGAGGGCCCTTCTGCGACGCCCACGACCGTAGGAATGCGACGGTCTGCAAGATTCTGTCATGTTCTGGGTTGAGTAATCCTGAAAGGTTATCTTCCTGAGAGGTATACTGTCGATAGGGAAAATTTTTGGAAGTCTTTCCGTTCTCCATTATAGCCTATGGGATTCATTGGAATGGGTTAGGGTTAGGGTTAGAGTTCAGGACACACTTATGTTCGGGTGAAAATTGGGGTTTGGTTTAGGGTTGGGTAAGATGTATTTTTGATATCACACTGAATTGTATACTCTTGATGGGGAAAATTTTTGGATGTTTTTCCATTCTCCATTAAAACCTATGGGAATCATTACAGTGAAAGGCAGCCCATGGCTAGGGGGATGGAGTGTCTCCTGTGCTCCGAAGGACCGAAGCAATAAAACGGTCTCCAATAATCCGGCGTTTTAAGGGTTAAGTAACCCTGAAGGGTAACTTAACCCTTAAAACGTTGGATTTCAGGAGAAAATTGGAATCCACTGCTGCGCGCATTTTTGGCACTCCCGGGAAAGGCAGCCCGTCCCTGCGGGCGTGAGGGCCCTTCTGCGACGCCCACGACCGAAGGAATGCGACGGTCTGCAAAATGCTGTCATGTTCTGGGTTGAGTAATCCTGAAAGGTTAGCTTCCTGAGAGGTATACTGTCGATAGGGAAAATTTTTGGAAGTCTTTCCGTTCTCCATTATAGCCTATGGGATTCATTGGAATGGGTTAGGGTTAGGGTTAGAGTTCAGGACACACTTATGTTCGGGTGATAATTGGGGTTTGGTTTAGGGTTGCGTAAGATGTATTTTTGATATCACACTGAATGGTATACTCTTGATGGGGAAAATTTTTGGATGTTTTTCCATTCTCCATTAAAACCTATGGGAATCATTACAGTGAAAGGCAGCCCACGGCTAGGGGGATGGAGTGTCTCCTGTGCTCCGAAGGATCGAAGCAATAAAACGGTCTCCAATAATCCGGCGTTTTAAGGGTTAAGTAACCCTGAAGGGTAACTTAACCCTTAAAACGTTGGATTTCAGGAGAAAATTGGAATCCACTGCTGGGCGCATTTTTGGCACTCCCGGGAAAGGCAGCCCGTCCCTGCGGGCGTGAGGGCCCTTCTGCGATGCCCACGACCGAAGGAATGCGACGGTCTGCAAAATGCTGTCATGTTCTAGGTTGAGTAATCCTGAAAGGTTATCTTCCTGAGAGGTATACTGTCGATAGGGAAAATTTTTGGAAGTCTTTCCGTTCTCCATTATAGCCTATGGGATTCATTGGAATGGGTTAGGGTTAGAGTTCAGGACACACTTATGTTCGGGTGAAAATTCTGGTTTGGTTTAGGGTTGGGTAAGATGTATTTTTGATATCACACTGAATGGTATACTCTTGATGGGGAAAATTTTTGGATGTTTTTCCATTCTCCATTAAAACCTATGGGAATCATTACAGTGAAAGGCAGCCCACGGCTAGGGGGATGGAGTGTCTCCTGTGCTCCGAAGGACCGAAGCAATAAAACGGTCTCCAATAATCCGGCGTTTTAAGGGTTAAGTAACCCTGAAGGGTAACTTAACCCTTAAAACGTTGGATTTCAGGAGAAAATTGGAATCCACTGCTGCGCGCATTTTTGGCACTCCCGGGAAAGGCAGCCCATCCCTGCGGGCGTGAGGGCCCTTCTGCGATGCCCACGACCGAAGGAATGCGACGGTCTGCAAAATGCTGTCATGTTCTGGGTGGAGTAATCCTGAAAGGTTATCTTCCTGAGAGGTATACTGTCGATAGGGAAAATTTTTGGAAGTCTTTCCGTTCTCCATTATAGCCTATGGGATTCATGGAATGGGTTAGGGTTAGGGTTAGAGTTCAGGACACACTTATGTTCGGGTGAAAATTGGGGTTTGGTTTAGGGTTGGGTAAGATGTATTTTTGATATCACACTGAATGGTATACTCTTGATGGGGAAAATTTTTGGATGTTTTTGTTGGAGCAAGAATCTACATAAACCCAGTCTGACAGCTACAGTATGACAGCTGGTGATCTAGCTGCCAGGCTAGGTCACAGTGACCTGATCAGCAGACCGGCGTGAGCCGGCAGAAGCCAAGTGATGCAATCTGCTGAGTCAGCACGGCCAGGATTGGCTGCTTGGACTATATATGATCTGTGTGTGCATCACACAGGTCTCTCCCTGTGAGATGGTGGTTAGGCGAAGCACTTTGTCCGTGGAGGTGATATTGTATAGACTGCACAAGAGAGCACTTGTCGTGTATATATGTTAATACACCTTTTGGCACTAGTTGCACGTGTCTGCCTGATTTTCTTTCCTGAAGCCCTGTGTCGGGCAAGTCATCTCCCTCACTCTGCTACTCCCGCTCCGACAGGGTTATGGGCCCAGGGCGCTTCCGCTGCGCGGAGGAGAGAGTTGAGAGTTGAGCTGACTGTGAGTTTGGAAAGAGCCGGAGGCGAGGAACGCCGGCGAAGGACACAGAAGCACCACCGTTCTCTGTTTGAGAGCCAGAGGGACGTCGGCAGCCAGCTGTGAGGAGGAGTCGGCACGATGGCTCAGCAACAGCTTGGAGTAGCCGTTGAGAAGCTCACCTCAGCCAACTACGCGGTGTGGAGCCTGAGAATGCAACACTACCTCAAGCGTGAAGGGCAATGGCTGTTCGTGAGTAACCCCCCTGCTGACTTATCTCCTGCCGAGACTGTGTTATCGGATAAGGCACTGGCCAACATAGTGCTGTCTATAGGAGATGACCAGCTGGTTTATGTGCGAGGGAAGGACACTCCCAAGGCTGCCTGGGACGCGTTGAGTGCGGTGCATGTTAGCACCACTGCTGGTTCCCTCATGGCCTTGACAAGGAGGATGTTCCGCACCGTTATGCCGGCTGGAGGGTGTGTGAAAGATCACATCAAACGGCTAACGGACTGTTTCGTTGAGCTGGAGGCAAGAGGCAAGACTGTAGCTCCAGACGACAGAGTGTACATTTTGCTGTCGTCGTTGCCACCTGAGTACACTCCCCTGATAACTTCTCTGGAGACGGTGGACGTAGCGACCCTGACCATGGAATACGTCTGTGCCCACCTGCTTGACTTCCAAGAGAGAATTGCGGCCGTGAGCTGTCCGGGGGTGTCGGCCAGGCAGCGTGCTGTTATCGGTGTGTCCGGGAAGACAGCCAAGAATGAGCCAGCTTTTGCTGCTGGCAGGCGTCCGAAGGTGGAGGAAGTGGAGCCGACTGCGTTTGCAGTCCGTCGCTGCTATGGATGCGGGTCGTCGCAGCACCTGCTCCGAGCTTGCCCTGAGAGGGAGAAGAGGCGGGGGCGTGTGCGGCGAGAGCGGAGGACCGCCAGCCCGTGTGAGGAAGCAACCCGGCTGGTCACGTCTGCAGTAGAGAGCACAGGGTCTGCTTGGATTTTAGACTCCGGGGCAACGAGCCATCTCTGCTGCGAGAAGGAGTTGTTGAAAAACATTGACAGTCCTGAGCATAAGTATGTGAGATTGGCTGATGGGACCACTGCCAATTCTGTTTGCTCAGGCAATGTGGAATTTCCTGCACTGAAATGTATGTTGCAAAATGTGTTGTATGTACCCTCACTGCAGTCTAACCTGTTGAGTGTTAGCACACTGTTTGACCAGGGATACCAGGTGAGATTTGAGAAAACCTGCTGCAAAATCCTGGGAGGTGGGGGAAAGTTGCTTGTGACAGGAAAGAGGGAAGGTAAACTGTATGTGGTCCAGAGTGATTGTGCCCAGGTGGCTCAGGTGTCGAATGAGCCTGTGCACAATAATTGTATACATTTGCTCCATAGGAGACTTGGGCACTGCGGATTTAGGGCGTTAAAGAAAACCCTGGAGCTTGTGCCTAGTTTGAAAGTAAATCCTTGCAAATGTTACTTGGATTGCCAGGTCTGCAAGAAGACCAAAAGCAAGGCGTGTGCTGTTGCTAAAGAAAGCTCAAGGGAAAGCACACGAGCCCTGGAACTAGTCCATTTAGACGTTATTGGCCCATTGCCAAAGAGTCTGTCGGGGAGGAGATACTGCTTGGTGGCCACCGACGACCACACGAGGTACGCGTGGGTTTTCACCATGGTGCATAAGTCTGAGGTGTATAAGACATTCACCAAGTGGGTCAAAGCAGTGGAGAGACAATTAGGGGTTAATCTCCTAGCTGTACAAACCGACAGAGGGGGGGAATTCTTATCTAACCAGATGAAACGTTGGCTGGAGAACAAGGGCATCGCCCACCGTCTGACGAACCCGGCAACGCCCCGAGAAAATGGGCATGGGGCTGTATTGCAGAATGTGATGTATTGCATGTTAGAGGATGCACAACTGCCAATGACCTATTGGGCAGAAACCATACATGCAGCTGTTTTTTTTGCAAAATAGGGTTTGGTGTAATACTGTGAAAAATGTGCCTTACAGGTTACTGTTGAACAAGACCCCAGATTTGAGTTCTTTAAAAGTCTTTGGGTCACGGGCTCGGGTTGGCATCCACTCCACGAGTAGCGGGGAGGGGGATGTCCGGGCAGAGAGCCTAATTTTTCTGGGCTACAAGCCAAGGGCCAGGTGTTATCGTTTCTGCAATAGCAAAAGCGAGATAACACTTAGTAAGAGTGCCCAGTTCAATGAAGAAAGCAGCTGGCCAAGGTTGCACTCCTTGCAGAAACAATTTGTCCTGCTGCCAAGTAGCGATAACGATGTTGGAGCGCAGCCCAGAACTCCAGCCCAGGAGGTGGCACCCAGTGGGGCTGGAGAAGGTGAGCCGAATGCTGGCACAGAGCCTGACGAGCAGAGTCAGGAGGCAGAGCCTCAAATGCAGGAACTGGAGGTAAAGTGTGAGAGTCAGGAGGTTCAACACCCAATTACAGGGGCAGAGCAACCAGCCCAGGAGGTGGGAACAGAGCAACCCGAAGAAGACAAAGCTGGTCCAAGCACAGGGCCACGGGTGTCTGCCAGGTCCACCAAAGGCCAACGTCCCGCTAGGTACAAGTGTCCTATGTCACTCTGACTGTCAATCCAGACCCACCCGGATTTGAGGAAATGTTAAAAGAAAAGGCTAAGAAATGGAAAGCCTGGGTGGCAGAGTGCGAGGCAAGGGAGAAGGAGGCTGAAGCCAAGCGTCTGAAAGAGCTGGCTGAACAGGAACACGATGATGTGTTTTACAATCATGATGAGTTCCTGAACGAATTCCGGAAAGGGTTCCGAGCTACGTAAATATGAACTGTAATGTTGCTGGTGGACATGTATGTAAACTGTGTAAAGTGTTTTGGTGCACTGGGTTTAAATAGATTAGGAGGTGTGTTGGAGCAAGAATCTACATAAACCCAGTCTGACAGCTACAGTATGACAGCTGGTGATCTAGCTGCCAGGCTAGGTCACAGTGACCTGATCAGCAGACCGGCTTGAGCCGGCAGAAGCCAAGTGATGCAATCTGCTGAGTCAGCACGGCCAGGATTGGCTGCTTGGACTATATATGATCTGTGTGTGCATCACACAGGTCTCTCCCTGTGAGATGGTGGTTAGGCGAAGCACTTTGTCCGTGGAGGTGATATTGTATAGACTGCACAAGAGAGCACTTGTCGTGTATATATGTTAATACACCTTTTGGCACTAGTTGCACGTGTCTGCCTGATTTTCTTTCCTGAAGCCCTGTGTCGGGCAAGTCATCTCCCTCACTCTGCTACTCCCGCTCCGACAGTTTTTCCATTCTCCATTAAAACCTATGGGAATCATTACAGTGAAAGGCAGCCCACGGCTAGGGGGATGGAGTGTCTCCTGTGCGCCGAAGGACCGAAGCAATAAAACGGTCCTCCAATAATCCGGCGTTTTAAGGGTTAAGTAACCCTGAAGGGTAACTTAACCCTTAAAACGTTGGATTTCAGGAGAAAATTGGAATCCACTGCTGCGCGCATTTTTGGCACTCCCGGGAAAGGCAGCCCGTCCCTGCGGGCGTGAGGGCCCTTCTGCGACGCCCACGACCGTAGGAATGCGACGGTCTGCAAGATTCTGTCATATTCTGGGTTGAGTAATCCTGAAAGGTTATCTTCCTGAGAGGTATACTGTCGATAGGGAAAATTTTTGGAAATCTTAACGTTCTCCATTATAGCCTATGGGATTCATTGGAATGGGTTAGGGTTAGAGTTCAGGACACACTTATGTTCGGGTGAAAATTGGGGTTTGGTTTAGGGTTGGGTAAGATGTATTTTTGATATCACACTGAATGGTATACTCTTGATGGGGAAAATTTTTGGATGTTTTTCCATTCTCCATTAAAACCTATGGGAATCATTACAGTGAAAGGCAGCCCACGGCTAGGGGGATGGAGTGTCTCCTGTGCTCCGAAGGATCGAAGCAATAAAACGGTCTCCAATAATCCGGCGTTTTAAGGGTTAAGTAACCCTGAAGGGTAACTTAACCCTTAAAACGTTGGATTTCAGGAGAAAATTGGAATCCACTGCTGGGCGCATTTTTGGCACTCCCGGGAAAGGCAGCCCGTCCCTGCGGGCGTGAGGGCCCTTCTGCGATGCCCACGACCGAAGGAATGCGACGGTCTGCAAAATGCTGTCATGTTCTGGGTTGAGTAATCCTGAAAGGTTATCTTCCTGAGAGGTATACTGTCGATAGGGAAAATTTTTGGAAGTCTTTCCGTTCTCCATTATAGCCTATGGGATTCATTGGAATGGGTTAGGGTTAGAGTTCAGGACACACTTATGTTCGGGTGAAAATTCTGGTTTGGTTTAGGGTTGGGTAAGATGTATTTTTGATATCACACTGAATGGTATACTCTTGATGGGGAAAATTTTTGGATGTTTTTCCATTCTCCATTAAAACCTATGGGAATCATTACAGTGAAAGGCAGCCCACGGCTAGGGGGATGGAGTGTCTCCTGTGCTCCGAAGGACCGAAGCAATAAAACGGTCTCCAATAATCCGGCGTTTTAAGGGTTAAGTAACCCTGAAGGGTAACTTAACCCTTAAAACGTTGGATTTCAGGAGAAAATTGGAATCCACTGCTGCGCGCATTTTTGGCACTCCCGGGAAAGGCAGCCCATCCCTGCGGGCGTGAGGGCCCTTCTGCGATGCCCACGACCGAAGGAATGCGACGGTCTGCAAAATGCTGTCATGTTCTGGGTGGAGTAATCCTGAAAGGTTATCTTCCTGAGAGGTATACTGTCGATAGGGAAAATTTTTGGAAGTCTTTCCGTTCTCCATTATAGCCTATGGGATTCATGGAATGGGTTAGGGTTAGGGTTAGAGTTCAGGACACACTTATGTTCGGGTGAAAATTGGGGTTTGTTTAGGGTTGGGTAAGATGTATTTTTGATATCACACTGAATGGTATACTCTTGATGGGGAAAATTTTTGGATGTTTTTCCATTCTCCATTAAAACCTATGGGAATCATTACAGTGAAAGGCAGCCCACGGCTAGGGGGATGGAGTGTCTCCTGTGCGCCGAAGGACCGAAGCAATAAAACGGTCTCCAATAATCCGGCGTTTTAAGGGTTAAGTAACCCTGAAGGGTAACTTAACCCTTAAAACGTTGGATTTCAGGAGAAAATTGGAATCCACTGCTGCGCGCATTTTTGGCACTCCCGGGAAAGGCAGCCCGTCCCTGCGGGCGTGAGGGCCCTTCTGCGACGCCCACGACCGTAGGAATGCGACGGTCTGCAAGATTCTGTCATATTCTGGGTTGAGTAATCCTGAAAGGTTATCTTCCTGAGAGGTATACTGTCGATAGGGAAAATTTTTGGAAATCTTTCCGTTCTCCATTATAGCCTATGGGATTCATTGGAATGGGTTAGGGTTAGAGTTCAGGACACACTTATGTTCGGGTGAAAATTGGGGTTTGGTTTAGGGTTGGGTAAGATGTATTTTTGATATCACACTGAATGGTATACTCTTGATGGGGAAAATTTTTGGATGTTTTTCCATTCTCCATTAAAACCTATGGGAATCATTACAGTGAAAGGCAGCCCACGGCTAGCGGGATGGAGTGTCTCCTGTGCTCCGAAGGACCGAAGCAATAAAACGGTCTCCAATAATCTGGCGTTTTAAGGGTTAAGTATCCCTGAAGGGTAACTTAACCCTTAAAACGTTGGATTTCAGGAGAAAATTGGAATCCACTGCTGCGCGCCTTTTTGGCACTCCCGGGAAAGGCAGCCCGTCCCTGCGGGCGTGAGGGCCCTTCTGCGACGCCCACGACCGTAGGAATGCGACGGTCTGCAAGATTCTGTCATGTTCTGGGTTGAGTAATCCTGAAAGGTTATCTTCCTGAGAGGTATACTGTCGATAGGGAAAAGTTTTGGAAGTCTTTCCGTTCTCCATTATAGCCTATGGGATTCATTGGAATGGGTTAGGGTTAGGGTTAGAGTTCAGGACACACTTATGTTCGGGTGAAAATTGGGGTTTGGTTTAGGGTTGGGTAAGATGTATTTTTGATATCACACTGAATTGTATACTCTTGATGGGGAAAATTTTTGGATGTTTTTCCATTCTCCATTAAAACCTATGGGAATCATTACAGTGAAAGGCAGCCCATGGCTAGGGGGATGGAGTGTCTCCTGTGCTCCGAAGGACCGAAGCAATAAAACGGTCTCCAATAATCCGGCGTTTTAAGGGTTAAGTAACCCTGAAGGGTAACTTAACCCTTAAAACGTTGGATTTCAGGAGAAAATTGGAATCCACTGCTGCGCGCATTTTTGGCACTCCCGGGAAAGGCAGCCCGTCCCTGCGGGCGTGAGGGCCCTTCTGCGACGCCCACGACCGAAGGAATGCGACGGTCTGCAAAATGCTGTCATGTTCTGGGTTGAGTAATCCTGAAAGGTTAGCTTCCTGAGAGGTATACTGTCGATAGGGAAAATTTTTGGAAGTCTTTCCGTTCTCCATTATAGCCTATGGGATTCATTGGAATGGGTTAGGGTTAGGGTTAGAGTTCAGGACACACTTATGTTCGGGTGATAATTGGGGTTTGGTTTAGGGTTGCGTAAGATGTATTTTTGATATCACACTGAATGGTATACTCTTGATGGGGAAAATTTTTGGATGTTTTTCCATTCTCCATTAAAACCTATGGGAATCATTACAGTGAAAGGCAGCCCACGGCTAGGGGGATGGAGTGTCTCCTGTGCTCCGAAGGATCGAAGCAATAAAACGGTCTCCAATAATCCGGCGTTTTAAGGGTTAAGTAACCCTGAAGGGTAACTTAACCCTTAAAACGTTGGATTTCAGGAGAAAATTGGAATCCACTGCTGGGCGCATTTTTGGCACTCCCGGGAAAGGCAGCCCGTCCCTGCGGGCGTGAGGGCCCTTCTGCGATGCCCACGACCGAAGGAATGCGACGGTCTGCAAAATGCTGTCATGTTCTGGGTTGAGTAATCTGAAAGGTTATCTTCCTGAGAGGTATACTGTCGATAGGGAAAATTTTTGGAAGTCTTTCCGTTCTCCATTATAGCCTATGGGATTCATTGGAATGGGTTAGGGTTAGAGTTCAGGACACACTTATGTTCGGGTGAAAATTCTGGTTTGGTTTAGGGTTGGGTAAGATGTATTTTTGATATCACACTGAATGGTATACTCTTGATGGGGAAAATTTTTTGGATGTTTTTCCATTCTCCATTAAAACCTATGGGAATCATTACAGTGAAAGGCAGCCCACGGCTAGGGGGATGGAGTGTCTCCTGTGCTCCGAAGGACCGAAGCAATAAAACGGTCTCCAATAATCCGGCGTTTTAAGGGTTAAGTAACCCTGAAGGGTAACTTAACCCTTAAAACGTTGGATTTCAGGAGAAAATTGGAATCCACTGCTGCGCGCATTTTTGGCACTCCCGGGAAAGGCAGCCCATCCCTGCGGGCGTGAGGGCCCTTCTGCGATGCCCACGACCGAAGGAATGCGACGGTCTGCAAAATGCTGTCATGTTCTGGGTGGAGTAATCCTGAAAGGTTATCTTCCTGAGAGGTATACTGTCGATAGGGAAAATTTTTGGAAGTCTTTCCGTTCTCCATTATAGCCTATGGGATTCATGGAATGGGTTAGGGTTAGGGTTAGAGTTCAGGACACACTTATGTTCGGGTGAAAATTGGGGTTTGGTTTAGGGTTGGGTAAGATGTATTTTTGATATCACACTGAATGGTATACTCTTGATGGGGAAAATTTTTGGATGTTTTTCCATTCTCCATTAAAACCTATGGGAATCATTACAGTGAAAGGCAGCCCACGGCTAGGGGGATGGAGTGTCTCCTGTGCGCCGAAGGACCGAAGCAATAAAACGGTCTCCAATAATCCGGCGTTTTAAGGGTTAAGTAACCCTGAAGGGTAACTTAACCCTTAAAACGTTGGATTTCAGGAGAAAATTGGAATCCACTGCTGCGCGCATTTTTGGCACTCCCGGGAAAGGCAGCCCGTCCCTGCGGGCGTGAGGGCCCTTCTGCGACGCCCACGACCGTAGGAATGCGACGGTCTGCAAGATTCTGTCATATTCTGGGTTGAGTAATCCTGAAAGGTTATCTTCCTGAGAGGTATACTGTCGATAGGGAAAATTTTTGGAAATCTTAACGTTCTCCATTATAGCCTATGGGATTCATTGGAATGGGTTAGGGTTAGAGTTCAGGACACACTTATGTTCGGGTGAAAATTGGGGTTTGGTTTAGGGTTGGGTAAGATGTATTTTTGATATCACACTGAATGGTATACTCTTGATGGGGAAAATTTTTGGATGTTTTTCCATTCTCCATTAAAACCTATGGGAATCATTACAGTGAAAGGCAGCCCACGGCTAGGGGGATGGAGTGTCTCCTGTGCTCCGAAGGATCGAAGCAATAAAACGGTCTCCAATAATCCGGCGTTTTAAGGGTTAAGTAACCCTGAAGGGTAACTTAACCCTTAAAACGTTGGATTTCAGGAGAAAATTGGAATCCACTGCTGGGCGCATTTTTGGCACTCCCGGGAAAGGCAGCCCGTCCCTGCGGGCGTGAGGGCCCTTCTGCGATGCCCACGACCGAAGGAATGCGACGGTCTGCAAAATGCTGTCATGTTCTGGGTTGAGTAATCCTGAAAGGTTATCTTCCTGAGAGGTATACTGTCGATAGGGAAAATTTTTGGAAGTCTTTCCGTTCTCCATTATAGCCTATGGGATTCATTGGAATGGGTTAGGGTTAGAGTTCAGGACACACTTATGTTCGGGTGAAAATTCTGGTTTGGTTTAGGGTTGGGTAAGATGTATTTTTGATATCACACTGAATGGTATACTCTTGATGGGGAAAATTTTTGGATGTTTTTCCATTCTCCATTAAAACCTATGGGAATCATTACAGTGAAAGGCAGCCCACGGCTAGGGGGATGGAGTGTCTCCTGTGCTCCGAAGGACCGAAGCAATAAAACGGTCTCCAATAATCCGGCGTTTTAAGGGTTAAGTAACCCTGAAGGGTAACTTAACCCTTAAAACGTTGGATTTCAGGAGAAAATTGGAATCCACTGCTGCGCGCATTTTTGGCACTCCCGGGAAAGGCAGCCCATCCCTGCGGGCGTGAGGGCCCTTCTGCGATGCCCACGACCGAAGGAATGCGACGGTCTGCAAAATGCTGTCATGTTCTGGGTGGAGTAATCCTGAAAGGTTATCTTCCTGAGAGGTATACTGTCGATAGGGAAAATTTTTGGAAGTCTTTCCGTTCTCCATTATAGCCTATGGGATTCATGGAATGGGTTAGGGTTAGGGTTAGAGTTCAGGACACACTTATGTTCGGGTGAAAATTGGGGTTTGGTTTAGGGTTGGGTAAGATGTATTTTTGATATCACACTGAATGGTATACTCTTGATGGGGAAAATTTTTGGATGTTTTTCCATTCTCCATTAAAACCTATGGGAATCATTACAGTGAAAGGCAGCCCACGGCTAGGGGGATGGAGTGTCTCCTGTGCGCCGAAGGACCGAAGCAATAAAACGGTCTCCAATAATCCGGCGTTTTAAGGGTTAAGTAACCCTGAAGGGTAACTTAACCCTTAAAACGTTGGATTTCAGGAGAAAATTGGAATCCACTGCTGCGCGCATTTTTGGCACTCCCGGGAAAGGCAGCCCGTCCCTGCGGGCGTGAGGGCCCTTCTGCGACGCCCACGACCGTAGGAATGCGACGGTCTGCAAGATTCTGTCATATTCTGGGTTGAGTAATCCTGAAAGGTTATCTTCCTGAGAGGTATACTGTCGATAGGGAAAATTTTTGGAAATCTTTCCGTTCTCCATTATAGCCTATGGGATTCATTGGAATGGGTTAGGGTTAGAGTTCAGGACACACTTATGTTCGGGTGAAAATTGGGGTTTGGTTTAGGGTTGGGTAAGATGTATTTTTGATATCACACTGAATGGTATACTCTTGATGGGGAAAATTTTTGGATGTTTTTCCATTCTCCATTAAAACCTATGGGAATCATTACAGTGAAAGGCAGCCCACGGCTAGGGGGATGGAGTGTCTCCTGTGCTCCGAAGGACCGAAGCAATAAAACGGTCTCCAATAATCTGGCGTTTTAAGGGTTAAGTATCCCTGAAGGGTAACTTAACCCTTAAAACGTTGGATTTCAGGAGAAAATTGGAATCCACTGCTGCGCGCCTTTTTGGCACTCCCGGGAAAGGCAGCCCGTCCCTGCGGGCGTGAGGGCCCTTCTGCGACGCCCACGACCGTAGGAATGCGACGGTCTGCAAGATTCTGTCATGTTCTGGGTTGAGTAATCCTGAAAGGTTATCTTCCTGAGAGGTATACTGTCGATAGGGAAAATTTTTGGAAGTCTTTCCGTTCTCCATTATAGCCTATGGGATTCATTGGAATGGGTTAGGGTTAGGGTTAGAGTTCAGGACACACTTATGTTCGGGTGAAAATTGGGGTTTGGTTTAGGGTTGGGTAAGATGTATTTTTGATATCACACTGAATGGTATACTCTTGATGGGGAAAATTTTTGGATGTTTTTCCATTCTCCATTAAAACCTATGGGAATCATTACAGTGAAAGGCAGCCCACGGCTAGCGGGATGGAGTGTCTCCTGTGCTCCGAAGGACCGAAGCAATAAAACGGTCTCCAATAATCTGGCGTTTTAAGGGTTAAGTATCCCTGAAGGGTAACTTAACCCTTAAAACGTTGGATTTCAGGAGAAAATTGGAATCCACTGCTGCGCGCCTTTTTGGCACTCCCGGGAAAGGCAGCCCGTCCCTGCGGGCGTGAGGGCCCTTCTGCGACGCCCACGACCGTAGGAATGCGACGGTCTGCAAGATTCTGTCATGTTCTGGGTTGAGTAATCCTGAAAGGTTATCTTCCTGAGAGGTATACTGTCGATAGGGAAAAGTTTTGGAAGTCTTTCCGTTCTCCATTATAGCCTATGGGATTCATTGGAATGGGTTAGGGTTAGGGTTAGAGTTCAGGACACACTTATGTTCGGGTGAAAATTGGGGTTTGGTTTAGGGTTGGGTAAGATGTATTTTTGATATCACACTGAATGGTATACTCTTGATGGGGAAAATTTTTGGATGTTTTTCCATTCTCCATTAAAACCTATGGGAATCATTACAGTGAAAGGCAGCCCATGGCTAGGGGGATGGAGTGTCTCCTGTGCTCCGAAGGACCGAAGCAATAAAACGGTCTCCAATAATCCGGCGTTTTAAGGGTTAAGTAACCCTGAAGGGTAACTTAACCCTTAAAACGTTGGATTTCAGGAGAAAATTGGAATCCACTGCTGCGCGCATTTTTGGCACTCCCGGGAAAGGCAGCCCGTCCCTGCGGGCGTGAGGGCCCTTCTGCGACGCCCACGACCGAAGGAATGCGACGGTCTGCAAAATGCTGTCATGTTCTGGGTTGAGTAATCCTGAAAGGTTAGCTTCCTGAGAGGTATACTGTCGATAGGGAAAATTTTTGGAAGTCTTTCCGTTCTCCATTATAGCCTATGGGATTCATTGGAATGGGTTAGGGTTAGGGTTAGAGTTCAGGACACACTTATGTTCGGGTGATAATTGGGGTTTGGTTTAGGGTTGCGTAAGATGTATTTTTGATATCACACTGAATGGTATACTCTTGATGGGGAAAATTTTTGGATGTTTTTCCATTCTCCATTAAAACCTATGGGAATCATTACAGTGAAAGGCAGCCCACGGCTAGGGGGATGGAGTGTCTCCTGTGCTCCGAAGGATCGAAGCAATAAAACGGTCTCCAATAATCCGGCGTTTTAAGGGTTAAGTAACCCTGAAGGGTAACTTAACCCTTAAAACGTTGGATTTCAGGAGAAAATTGGAATCCACTGCTGGGCGCATTTTTGGCACTCCCGGGAAAGGCAGCCCGTCCCTGCGGGCGTGAGGGCCCTTCTGCGATGCCCACGACCGAAGGAATGCGACGGTCTGCAAAATGCTGTCATGTTCTGGGTTGAGTAATCCTGAAAGGTTATCTTCCTGAGAGGTATACTGTCGATAGGGAAAATTTTTGGAAGTCTTTCCGTTCTCCATTATAGCCTATGGGATTCATTGGAATGGGTTAGGGTTAGGGTTAGAGTTCAGGACACACTTATGTTCGGGTGAAAATTCTGGTTTGGTTTAGGGTTGGGTAAGATGTATTTTTGATATCACACTGAATGGTATACTCTTGATGGGGAAAATTTTTGGATGTTTTTCCATTCTCCATTAAAACCTATGGGAATCATTACAGTGAAAGGCAGCCCACGGCTAGGGGGATGGAGTGTCTCCTGTGCTCCGAAGGACCGAAGCAATAAAACGGTCTCCAATAATCCGGCGTTTTAAGGGTTAAGTAACCCTGAAGGGTAACTTAACCCTTAAAACGTTGGATTTCAGGAGAAAATTGGAATCCACTGCTGCGCGCATTTTTGGCACTCCCGGGAAAGGCAGCCCATCCCTGCGGGCGTGAGGGCCCTTCTGCGATGCCCACGACCGAAGGAATGCGACGGTCTGCAAAATGCTGTCATGTTCTGGGTGGAGTAATCCTGAAAGGTTATCTTCCTGAGAGGTATACTGTCGATAGGGAAAATTTTTGGAAGTCTTTCCGTTCTCCATTATAGCCTATGGGATTCATGGAATGGGTTAGGGTTAGAGTTCAGGACACACTTATGTTCGGGTGAAAATTGGGGTTTGGTTTAGGGTTGGGTAAGATGTATTTTTGATATCACACTGAATGGTATACTCTTGATGGGGAAAATTTTTGGATGTTTTTCCATTCTCCATTAAAACCTATGGGAATCATTACAGTGAAAGGCAGCCCACGGCTAGGGGGATGGAGTGTCTCCTGTGCGCCGTAGGACCGAAGCAATAAAACGGTCTCCAATAATCCGGCGTTTTAAGGGTTAAGTAACCCTGAAGGGTAACTTAACCCTTAAAACGTTGGATTTCAGGAGAAAATTGGAATCCACTGCTGCGCGCATTTTTGGCACTCCCGGGAAAGGCAGCCCGTCCCTGCGGGCGTGAGGGCCCTTCTGCGACGCCCACGACCGTAGGAATGCGACGGTCTGCAAGATTCTGTCATATTCTGGGTTGAGTAATCCTGAAAGGTTATCTTCCTGAGAGGTATACTGTCGATAGGGAAAATTTTTGGAAATCTTTCCGTTCTCCATTATAGCCTATGGGATTCATTGGAATGGGTTAGGGTTAGAGTTCAGGACACACTTATGTTCGGGTGAAAATTGGGGTTTGGTTTAGGGTTGGGTAAGATGTATTTTTGATATCACACTGAATGGTATACTCTTGATGGGGAAAATTTTTGGATGTTTTTCCATTCTCCATTAAAACCTATGGGAATCATTACAGTGAAAGGCAGCCCACGGCTAGGGGGATGGAGTGTCTCCTGTGCTCCGAAGGACCGAAGCAATAAAACGGTCTCCAATAATCTGGCGTTTTAAGGGTTAAGTATCCCTGAAGGGTAACTTAACCCTTAAAACGTTGGATTTCAGGAGAAAATTGGAATCCACTGCTGCGCGCCTTTTTGGCACTCCCGGGAAAGGCAGCCCGTCCCTGCGGGCGTGAGGGCCCTTCTGCGACGCCCACGACCGTAGGAATGCGACGGTCTGCAAGATTCTGTCATGTTCTGGGTTGAGTAATCCTGAAAGGTTATCTTCCTGAGAGGTATACTGTCGATAGGGAAAATTTTTGGAAGTCTTTCCGTTCTCCATTATAGCCTATGGGATTCATTGGAATGGGTTAGGGTTAGGGTTAGAGTTCAGGACACACTTATGTTCGGGTGAAAATTGGGGTTTGGTTTAGGGTTGGGTAAGATGTATTTTTGATATCACACTGAATTGTATACTCTTGATGGGGAAAATTTTTGGATGTTTTTCCATTCTCCATTAAAACCTATGGGAATCATTACAGTGAAAGGCAGCCCACGGCTAGGGGGATGGAGTGTCTCCTGTGCTCCGAAGGACCGAAGCAATAAAACGGTCTCCAATAATCCGGCGTTTTAAGGGTTAAGTAACCCTGAAGGGTAACTTAACCCTTAAAACGTTGGATTTCAGGAGAAAATTGGAATCCACTGCTGCGCGCATTTTTGGCACTCCCGGGAAAGGCAGCCCGTCCCTGCGGGCGTGAGGGCCCTTCTGCGACGCCCACGACCGAAGGAATGCGACGGTCTGCAAAATGCTGTCATGTTCTGGGTTGAGTAATCCTGAAAGGTTATCTTCCTGAGAGGTATACTGTCGATAGGGAAAATTTTTGGAAGTCTTTCCGTTCTCCATTATAGCCTATGGGATTCATTGGAATGGGTTAGGGTTAGGGTTAGAGTACAGGACACACTTATGTTCGGGTGAAAATTGGGGTTTGGTTTAGGGTTGGGTAAGATGTATTTTTGATATCACACTGAATGGTATACTCTTGATGGGGAAAATTTTTGGATGTTTTTCCATTCTCCATTAAAACCTATGGGAATCATTACAGTGAAAGGCAGCCCACGGCTAGGGGGATGGAGTGTCTCCTGTGCTCCGAAGGACCGAAGCAATAAAACGGTCTCCAATAATCTGGCGTTTTAAGGGTTAAGTATCCCTGAAGGGTAACTTAACCCTTAAAACGTTGGATTTCAGGAGAAAATTGGAATCCACTGCTGCGCGCCTTTTTGGCACTCCCGGGAAAGGCAGCCCGTCCCTGCGGGCGTGAGGGCCCTTCTGCGACGCCCACGACCGTAGGAATGCGACGGTCTGCAAGATTCTGTCATGTTCTGGGTTGAGTAATCCTGAAAGGTTATCTTCCTGAGAAGTATACTGTCGATAGGGAAAATTTTTGGAAGTCTTTCCGTTCTCCATTATAGCCTATGGGATTCATTGGAATGGGTTAGGGTTAGGGTTAGAGTTCAGGACACACTTATGTTCGGGTGAAAATTGGGGTTTGGTTTAGGGTTGGGTAAGATGTATTTTTGATATCACACTGAATTGTATACTCTTGATGGGGAAAATTTTTGGATGTTTTTCCATTCTCCATTAAAACCTATGGGAATCATTACAGTGAAAGGCAGCCCACGGCTAGGGGGATGGAGTGTCTCCTGTGCTCCGAAGGACCGAAGCAATAAAACGGTCTCCAATAATCCGGCGTTTTAAGGGTTAAGTAACCCTGAAGGGTAACTTAACCCTTAAAACGTTGGATTTCAGGAGAAAATTGGAATCCACTGCTGCGCGCATTTTTGGCACTCCCGGGAAAGGCAGCCCGTCCCTGCGGGCGTGAGGGCCCTTCTGCGACGCCCACGACCGAAGGAATGCGACGGTCTGCAAAATGCTGTCATGTTCTGGGTTGAGTAATCCTGAAAGGTTATCTTCCTGAGAGGTATACTGTCGATAGGGAAAATTTTTGGAAGTCTTTCCGTTCTCCATTATAGCCTATGGGATTCATTGGAATGGGTTAGGGTTAGGGTTAGAGTACAGGACACACTTATGTTCGGGTGAAAATTGGGGTTTGGTTTAGGGTTGGGTAAGATGTATTTTTGATATCACACTGAATGGTATACTCTTGATGGGGAAAATTTTTGGATGTTTTTCCATTCTCCATTAAAACCTATGGGAATCATTACAGTGAAAGGCAGCCCACGGCTAGGGGGATGGAGTGTCTCCTGTGCTCCGAAGGACCGAAGCAATAAAACGGTCTCCAATAATCTGGCGTTTTAAGGGTTAAGTATCCCTGAAGGGTAACTTAACCCTTAAAACGTTGGATTTCAGGAGAAAATTGGAATCCACTGCTGCGCGCCTTTTTGGCACTCCCGGGAAAGGCAGCCCGTCCCTGCGGGCGTGAGGGCCCTTCTGCGACGCCCACGACCGTAGGAATGCGACGGTCTGCAAGATTCTGTCATGTTCTGGGTTGAGTAATCCTGAAAGGTTATCTTCCTGAGAGGTATACTGTCGATAGGGAAAATTTTTGGAAGTCTTTCCGTTCTCCATTATAGCCTATGGGATTCATTGGAATGGGTTAGGGTTAGGGTTAGAGTTCAGGACACACTTATGTTCGGGTGAAAATTGGGGTTTGGTTTAGGGTTGGGTAAGATGTATTTTTGATATCACACTGAATTGTATACTCTTGATGGGGAAAATTTTTGGATGTTTTTCCATTCTCCATTAAAACCTATGGGAATCATTACAGTGAAAGGCAGCCCATGGCTAGGGGGATGGAGTGTCTCCTGTGCTCCGAAGGACCGAAGCAATAAAACGGTCTCCAATAATCCGGCGTTTTAAGGGTTAAGTAACCCTGAAGGGTAACTTAACCCTTAAAACGTTGGATTTCAGGAGAAAATTGGAATCCACTGCTGCGCGCATTTTTGGCACTCCCGGGAAAGGCAGCCCGTCCCTGCGGGCGTGAGGGCCCTTCTGCGATGCCCACGACCGAAGGAATGCGACGGTCTGCAAAATGCTGTCATGTTCTGGGTGGAGTAATCCTGAAAGGTTATCTTCCTGAGAGGTATACTGTCGATAGGGAAAATTTTTGGAAGTCTTTCCGTTCTCCATTATAGCCTATGGGATTCATGGAATGGGTTAGGGTTAGGGTTAGAGTTCAGGACACACTTATGTTCGGGTGAAAATTGGGGTTTGGTTTAGGGTTGGGTAAGATGTATTTTTGATATCACACTGAATGGTATACTCTTGATGGGGAAAATTTTTGGATGTTTTTCCATTCTCCATTAAAACCTATGGGAATCATTACAGTGAAAGGCAGCCCACGGCTAGGGGGATGGAGTGTCTCCTGTGCGCCGAAGGACCGAAGCAATAAAACGGTCTCCAATAATCCGGCGTTTTAAGGGTTAAGTAACCCTGAAGGGTAACTTAACCCTTAAAACGTTGGATTTCAGGAGAAAATTGGAATCCACTGCTGGGCGCATTTTTGGCACTCCCGGGAAAGGCAGCCCGTCCCTGCGGGCGTGAGGGCCCTTCTGCGACGCCCACGACCGTAGGAATGCGACGGTCTGCAAGATTCTGTCATGTTCTGGGTTGAGTAATCCTGAAAGGTTATCTTCCTGAGAGGTATACTGTCGATAGGGAAAATTTTTGGAAATCTTTCCGTTCTCCATTATAGCCTATGGGATTCATTGGAATGGGTTAGGGTTAGAGTTCAGGACACACTTATGTTCGGGTGAAAATTGGGGTTTGGTTTAGGGTTGGGTAAGATGTATTTTTGATATCACACTGAATGGTATACTCTTGATGGGGAAAATTTTTGGATGTTTTTCCATTCTCCATTAAAACCTATGGGAATCATTACAGTGAAAGGCAGCCCACGGCTAGGGGGATGGAGTGTCTCCTGTGCTCCGAAGGACCGAAGCAATAAAACGGTCTCCAATAATCCGGCGTTTTAAGGGTTAAGTAACCCTGAAGGGTAACTTAACCCTTAAAACGTTGGATTTCAGGAGAAAATTGGAATCCACTGCTGCGCGCATTTTTGGCACTCCCGGAAAGGCAGCCCGTCCCTGCGGGAGTGAGGGCCCTTCTGCGACGCCCACGACCGAAGGAATGCGACGGTCTGCAAAATGCTGTCATGTTCTGGGTTGAGTAATCCTGAAAGGTTATCTTCCTGAGAGGTATACTGTCGATAGGGAAAATTTTTGGAAGTCTTTCCGTTCTCCA
Source organism: Heteronotia binoei (assembly GCF_032191835.1). Taxonomy (NCBI): domain Eukaryota; kingdom Metazoa; phylum Chordata; class Lepidosauria; order Squamata; family Gekkonidae; genus Heteronotia; species Heteronotia binoei. The sequence continues at coordinate 68,704 of NW_026800208.1, read as the reverse complement.
TTATAGCCTATGGGATTCATTGGAATGGGTTAGGGTTAGGGTTAGAGTTCAGGACACACTTATGTTCGGGTGAAAATTGGGGTTTGGTTTAGGGTTGGGTAAGATGTATTTTTGATATCACACTGAATGGTATACTCTTGATGGGGAATATTTTTGGAAGTTTTTCCATTCTCCATTAAAACCTATGGGAATCATTACAGTGAAAGGCAGCCCACGGCTAGGGGGATGGAGTGTCTCCTGTGCTCCGAAGGACCGAAGCAATAAAACGGTCTCCAATAATCCGGCGTTTTAAGGGTTAAGTAACCCTGAAGGGTAACTTAACCCTTAAAACGTTGGATTTCAGGAGAAAATTGGAATCCACTGCTGGGCGCATTTTTGGCACTCCCGGGAAAGGCAGCCCGTCCCTGCGGGCGTGAGGGCCCTTCTGCGACGCCCACGACCGAAGGAATGCGACGGTCTGCAAAATGCTGTCATGTTCTGGGTTGAGTAATCCTGAAAGGTTATCTTCCTGAGAGGTATACTGTCGATAGGGAACATTTTTGGAAGTCTTTCCGTTCTCCATTATAGCCTATCGGATTCATTGGAATGGGTTAGGGTTAGGGTTAGAGTTCAGGACACACTTATGTTCGGGTGAAAATTGGGGTTTGGTTTAGGGTTGGGTAAGATGTATTTTTAATATAACACTGAATGGTATACTCTTGATGGGGAAAATTTTTGGATGTTTTTCCATTCTCCATTAAAACCTATGGGAATCATTACAGTGAAAGGCAGCCCACGGCTAGGGGAATGGAGTGTCTCCTGTGCTCCGAAGGACCGAAGCAATAAAACGGTCTCCAATAATCCGGCGTTTTAAGGGTTAAGTAACCCTGAAGGGTAACTTAACCCTTAAAACGTTGGATTTCAGGAGAAAATTGGAATCCACTGCTGCGCGCATTTTTGGCACTCCCGGGAAAGGCAGCCCGTCCCTGCGGGAGTGAGGGCCCTTCTGCGACGCCCACGACCGAAGGAATGCGACGGTCTGCAAAATGCTGTCATGTTCTGGGTTGAGTAATCCTGAAAGGTTATCTTCCTGAGAGGTATACTGTCGATAGGGAAAATTTTTGGAAGTCTTTCCGTTCTCCATTATAGCCTATGGGATTCATTGGAATGGGTTAGGGTTAGGGTTAGAGTTCAGGACACACTTATGTTCGGGTGAAAATTGGGGTTGGGTTTAGGGTTGGGTAAGATGTATTTTTGATATCACACTGAATGGTATACTCTTGATGGGGAATATTTTTGGAAGTTTTTCCATTCTCCATTAAAACCTATGGGAATCATTACAGTGAAAGGCAGCCCACGGCTAGGGGGATGGAGTGTCTCCTGTGCTCCGAAGGACCGAAGCAATAAAACGGTCTCCAATAATCCGGCGTTTTAAGGGTTAAGTAACCCTGAAGGGTAACTTAACCCTTAAAACGTTGGATTTCAGGAGAAAATTGGAATCCACTGCTGGGCGCATTTTTGGCACTCCCGGGAAAGGCAGCCCGTCCCTGCGGGCGTGAGGGCCCTTCTGCGACGCCCACGACCGAAGGAATGCGACGGTCTGCAAAATGCTGTCATGTTCTGGGTTGAGTAATCCTGAAAGGTTATCTTCCTGAGAGGTATACTGTCGATAGGGAAAATTTTTGGAAGTCTTTCCGTTCTCCATTATAGCCTATGGGATTCATTGGAATGGGCTAGGGTTAGGGTTAGAGTTCAGGACACACTTATGTTCGGGTGAAAATTGGGGTTTGGTTTAGGGTTGGGTAAGATGTATTTTTGATATCACACTGAATGGTATACTCTTGATGGGGAATATTTTTGGAAGTTTTTCCATTCTCCATTAAAACCTATGGGAATCATTACAGTGAAAGGCAGCCCACGGCTAGGGGGATGGAGTGTCTCCTGTGCTCCGAAGGACCGAAGCAATAAAACGGTCTCCAATAATCCGGCGTTTTAAGGGTTAAGTAACCCTGAAGGGTAACTTAACCCTTAAAACGTTGGATTTCAGGAGAAAATTGGAATCCACTGCTGGGCGCATTTTTGGCACTCCCGGGAAAGGCAGCCCGTCCCTGCGGGCGTGAGGGCCCTTCTGCGACGCCTACGACCGAAGGAATGCGACGGTCTGCAAAATGCTGTCATGTTCTGGGTTGAGTAATCCTGAAAGGTTTTCTTCCTGAGAGGTATACTGTCGATAGGGAAAATTTTTGGAAGTCTTTCCGTTCTCCATTATAGCCTATGGGATTCATTGGAATGGGTTAGGGTTAGGGTTAGAGTTCAGGACACACTTATGTTCGGGTGAAAATTGGGGTTTGGTTTAGGGTTGGGTAAGATGTATTTTTGATATCACACTGAATGGTATACTCTTGATGGGGAAAATTTTTGGATGTTTTTCCATTCTCCATTAAAACCTATGGGAATCATTACAGTGAAAGGCAGCCCACGGCTAGGGGGATGGAGTGTCTCCTGTGCTCCGAAGGACCGAAGCAATAAAACGGTCTCCAATAATCCGGCGTTTTAAGGGTTAAGTAACCCTGAAGGGTAACTTAACCCTTAAAACGTTGGATTTCAGGAGAAAATTGGAATCCACTGCTGCGCGCATTTTTGGCACTCCCGGGAAAGGCAGCCCGTCCCTGCGGGCGTGAGGGCCCTTCTGCGACGCCCACGACCGTAGGAATGCAACGGTCTGCAAGATTCTGTCATGTTCTGGGTTGAGTAATCCTGAAAGGTTATCTTCCTGAGAGGTATACTGTCGATAGGGAAAATTTTTGGAAGTCTTTCCGTTCTCCATTATAGCCTATGGGATTCATTGGAATGGGTTAGGGTTAGAGTTCAGGACACACTTATGTTCGGGTGAAAATTGGGGTTTGGTTTAGGGTTGGGTAAGATGTATTTTTGATATCACACTGAATGGTATACTCTTGATGGGGAATATTTTTGGAAGTTTTTCCATTCTCCATTAAAACCTATGGGAATCATTACAGTGAAAGGCAGCCCACGGCTAGGGGGATGGAGTGTCTCCTGTGCTCCGAAGGACCGAAGCAATAAAACGGTCTCCAATAATCCGGCGTTTTAAGGGTTAAGTAACCCTGAAGGGTAACTTAACCCTTAAAACGTTGGATTTCAGGAGAAAATTGGAATCCACTGCTGGGCGCATTTTTGGCACTCCCGGGAAAGGCAGCCCGTCCCTGCGGGCGTGAGGGCCCTTCTGCGACGCCCACGACCGAAGGAATGCGACGGTCTGCAAAATGCTGTCATGTTCTGGGTTGAGTAATCCTGAAAGGTTATCTTCCTGAGAGGTATACTGTCGATAGGGAAAATTTTTGGAAGTCTTTCCGTTCTCCATTATAGCCTATGGGATTCATTGGAATGGGTTAGGGTTAGGGTTAGAGTTCAGGACACACTTATGTTCGGGTGAAAATTGGGGTTTGGTTTAGGGTTGGGTAAGATGTATTTTTGATATCACACTGAATGGTATACTCTTGATGGGGAATATTTTTGGAAGTTTTTCCATTCTCCATTAAAACCTATGGGAATCATTACAGTGAAAGGCAGCCCACGGCTAGGGGGATGGAGTGTCTCCTGTGCTCCGAAGGACCGAAGCAATAAAACGGTCTCCAATAATCCGGCGTTTTAAGGGTTAAGTAACCCTGAAGGGTAACTTAACCCTTAAAACGTTGGATTTCAGGAGAAAATTGGAATCCACTGCTGGGCGCATTTTTGGCACTCCCGGGAAAGGCAGCCCGTCCCTGCGGGCGTGAGGGCCCTTCTGCGACGCCCACGACCGAAGGAATGCGACGGTCTGCAAAATGCTGTCATGTTCTGGGTGGAGTAATCCTGAAAGGTTATCTTCCTGAGAGGTATACTGTCGATAGGGAAAATTTTTGGAAGTCTTTCCGTTCTCCATTATAGCCTATGGGATTCATTGGAATGGGTTAGGGTTAGGGTTAGAGTTCAGGACACACTTATGTTCGGGTGAAAATTGGGGTTTGGTTTAGGGTTGGGTAAGATGTATTTTTGATATCACACTGAATGATATACTCTTGATGGGGAATATTTTTGGAAGTTTTTCCATTCTCCATTAAAACCTATGGGAATCATTACAGTGAAAGGCAGCCCACGGCTAGGGGGATGGAGTGTCTCCTGTGCTCCGAAGGACCGAAGCAATAATACGGTCTCCAATAATCCGGCGTTTTAAGGGTTAAGTAACCCTGAAGGGTAACTTAACCCTTAAAACGTTGGATTTCAGGAGAAAATTGGAATCCACTGCTGGGCGCATTTTTGGCACTCCCGGGAAAGGCAGCCCGTCCCTGCGGGCGTGAGGGCCCTTCTGCGACGCCCACGACCGAAGGAATGCGACGGTCTGCAAAATGCTGTCATGTTCTGGGTTGAGTAATCCTGAAAGGTTATCTTCCTGAGAGGTATACTGTCGATAGGGAAAATTTTTGGAAGTCTTTCCGTTCTCCATTATAGCCTATGGGATTCATTGGAATGGGTTAGGGTTAGAGTTCAGGACACACTTATGTTCGGGTGAAAATTGGGGTTTGGTTTAGGGTTGGGTAAGATGTATTTTTGATATCACACTGAATGGTATACTCTTGATGGGGAAAATTTTTGGAAGTTTTTCCATTCTCCATTAAAACCTATGGGAATCATTACAGTGAAAGGCAGCCCACGGCTAGGGGGATGGAGTGTCTCCTGTGCTCCGAAGGACCGAAGCAATAAAACGGTCTCCAATAATCCGGCGTTTTAAGGGTTAAGTAACCCTGAAGGGTAACTTAACCCTTAAAACGTTGGATTTCAGGAGAAAATTGGAATCCACTGCTGCGCGCATTTTTGGCACTCCCGGGAAAGGCAGCCCGTCCCTGCGGGCGTGAGGGCCCTTCTGCGACGCCCACGACCGTAGGAATGCAACGGTCTGCAAGATTCTGTCATGTTCTGGTTTGAGTAATCCTGAAAGGTTATCTTCCTGAGAGGTATACTGTCGATAGGGAAAATTTTTGGAAGTCTTTCCGTTCTCCATTATAGCCTATGGGATTCATTGGAATCGGTTAGGGTTAGAGTTCAGGACACACTTATGTTCGGGTGAAAATTGGGGTTTGGTTTAGGGTTGGGTAAGATGTATTTTTGATATCACACTGAATGGTATACTCTTGATGGGGAATATTTTTGGAAGTTTTTCCATTCTCCATTAAAACCTATGGGAATCATTACAGTGAGTGGCAGCCCACGGCTAGGGGGATGGAGTGTCTCCTGTGCTCCGAAGGACCGAAGCAATAAAACGGTCTCCAATAATCCGGCGTTTTAAGGGTTAAGTAACCCTGAAGGGTAACTTAACCCTTAAAACGTTGGATTTCAGGAGAAAATTGGAATCCACTGCTGGGCGCATTTTTGGCACTCCCGGGAAAGGCAGCCCGTCCCTGCGGGCGTGAGGGCCCTTCTGCGACGCCCACGACCGAAGGAATGCGACGGTCTGCAAGATTCTGTCATGTTCTGGGTTGAGTAATCCTGAAAGGTTATCTTCCTGAGAGGTATACTGTCGATAGGGAAAATTTTTGGAAGTCTTTCCGTTCTCCATTATAGCCTATGGGATTCATTGGAATGGGTTAGGGTTAGGGTTAGAGTTCAGGACACACTTATGTTCGGGTGAAAATTGGGGTTTGGTTTAGGGTTGGGTAAGATGTATTTTTGATATCACACTGAATGGTATACTCTTGATGGGGAATATTTTTGGAAGTTTTTCCATTCTCCATTAAAACCTATGGGAATCATTACAGTGAAAGGCAGCCCACGGCTAGGGGGATGGAGTGTCTCCTGTGCTCTGAAGGACCGAAGCAATAAAACGGTCTCCAATAATCCGGCGTTTTAAGGGTTAAGTAACCCTGAAGGGTAACTTAACCCTTAAAACGTTGGATTTCAGGAGAAAATTGGAATCCACTGCTGCGCGCATTTTTGGCACTCCCGGGAAAGGCAGCCCGTCCCTGCGGGCGTGAGGGCCCTTCTGCGACGCCCACGACCGAAGGAATGCGACGGTCTGCAAAATGCTGTCATGTTCTGGGTTGAGTAATCCTGAAAGGTTATCTTCCTGAGAGGTATACTGTCGATAGGGAAAATTTTTGGAAGTCTTTCCGTTCTCCATTATAGCCTATGGGATTCATTGGAATGGGTTAGGGTTAGGGTTAGAGTTCAGGACACACTTATGTTCGGGTGAAAATTGGGGTTGGGTTTAGGGTTGGGTAAGATGTATTTTTGATATCACACTGAATGGTATACTCTTGATGGGGAATATTTTTGGAAGTTTTTCCATTCTCCATTAAAACCTATGGGAATCATTACAGTGAAAGGCAGCCCACGGCTAGGGGGATGGAGTGTCTCCTGTGCTCCGAAGGACCGAAGCAATAAAACGGTCTCCAATAATCCGGCGTTTTAAGGGTTAAGTAACCCTGAAGGGTAACTTAACCCTTAAAACGTTGGATTTCAGGAGAAAATTGGAATCCACTGCTGGGCGCATTTTTGGCACTCCCGGGAAAGGCAGCCCGTCCCTGCGGGCGTGAGGGCCCTTCTGCGACGCCCACGACCGAAGGAATGCGACGGTCTGCAAAATGCTGTCATGTTCTGGGTTGAGTAATCCTGAAAGGTTATCTTCCTGAGAGGTATACTGTCGATAGGGAAAATTTTTGGAAGTCTTTCCGTTCTCCATTATAGCCTATGGGATTCATTGGAATGGGTTAGGGTTAGAGTTCAGGACACACTTATGTTCGGGTGAAAATTGGGGTTTGGTTTAGGGTTGGATAAGATGTATTTTTGATATCACACTGAATGGTATACTCTTGATGGGGAATATTTTTGGAAGTTTTTCCATTCTCCATTAAAACCTATGGGAATCATTACAGTGAAAGGCAGCCCACGGCTAGGGGGATGGAGTGTCTCCTGTGCTCCGAAGGACCGAAGCAATAAAACGGTCTCCAATAATCCGGCGTTTTAAGGGTTAAGTAACCCTGAAGGGTAACTTAACCCTTAAAACGTTGGATTTCAGGAGAAAATTGGAATCCACTGCTGGGCGCATTTTTGGCACTCCCGGGAAAGGCAGCCCGTCCCTGCGGGCGTGAGGGCCCTTCTGCGACGCCCACGACCGAAGGAATGCGACGGTCTGCAAAATGCTGTCATGTTCTGGGTTGAGTAATCCTGAAAGGTTATCTTCCTGAGAGGTATACTGTCGATAGGGAAAATTTTTGGAAGTCTTTCCGTTCTCCATTATAGCCTATGGGATTCATTGGAATGGGTTAGGGTTAGAGTTCAGGACACACTTATGTTCGGGTGAAAATTGGGGTTTGGTTTAGGGTTGGATAAGATGTATTTTTGATATCACACTGAATGGTATACTCTTGATGGGGAATATTTTTGGAAGTTTTTCCATTCTCCATTAAAACCTATGGGAATCATTACAGTGAAAGGCAGCCCACGGCTAGGGGGATGGAGTGTCTCCTGTGCTCCGAAGGACCGAAGCAATAAAACGGTCTCCAATAATCCGGCGTTTTAAGGGTTAAGTAACCCTGAAGGGTAACTTAACCCTTAAAACGTTGGATTTCAGGAGAAAATTGGAATCCACTGCTGGGCGCATTTTTGGCACTCCCGGGAAAGGCAGCCCGTCCCTGCGGGCGTGAGGGCCCTTCTGCGACGCCCACGACCGAAGGAATGCGACGGTCTGCAAGATTCTGTCATGTTATGGGTTGAGTAATCCTGAAAGGTTATCTTCCTGAGAGGTATACTGTCGATAGGGAAAATTTTTGGAAGTCTTTCCGTTCTCCATTATAGCCTATGGGATTCATTGGAATGGGTTAGGGTTAGGGTTAGAGTTCAGGACACACTTATGTTCGGGTGAAAATTGGGGTTTGGTTTAGGGTTGGGTAAGATGTATTTTTGATATCACACTGAATGGTATACTCTTGATGGGGAATATTTTTGGAAGTTTTTCCATTCTCCATTAAAACCTATGGGAATCATTACAGTGAAAGGCAGCCCACGGCTAGGGGGATGGAGTGTCTCCTGTGCTCCGAAGGACCGAAGCAATAAAACGGTCTCCAATAATCCGGCGTTTTAAGGGTTAAGTAACCCTGAAGGGTAACTTAACCCTTAAAACGTTGGATTTCAGGAGAAAATTGGAATCCACTGCTGGGCGCATTTTTGGCACTCCCGGGAAAGGCAGCCCGTCCCTGCGGGCGTGAGGGCCCTTCTGCGACGCCCACGACCGAAGGAATGCGACGGTCTGCAAAATGCTGTCATGTTCTGGGTTGAGTAATCCTGAAAGGTTATCTTCCTGAGAGGTATACTGTCGATAGGGAAAATTTTTGGAAGTCTTTCCGTTCTCCATTATAGCCTATGGGATTCATTGGAATGGGTTAGGGTTAGAGTTCAGGACACACTTATGTTCGGGTGAAAATTGGGGTTTGGTTTAGGGTTGGGTAAGATGTATTTTTGATATCACACTGAATGGTATACTCTTGATGGGGAAAATTTTTGGAAGTTTTTCCATTCTCCATTAAAACCTATGGGAATCATTACAGTGAAAGGCAGCCCACGGCTAGGGGGATGGAGTGTCTCCTGTGCTCCGAAGGACCGAAGCAATAAAACGGTCTCCAATAATCCGGCGTTTTAAGGGTTAAGTAACCCTGAAGGGTAACTTAACCCTTAAAACGTTGGATTTCAGGAGAAAATTGGAATCCACTGCTGGGCGCATTTTTGGCACTCCCGGGAAAGGCAGCCCGTCCCTGCGGGCGTGAGGGCCCTTCTGCGACGCCCACGACCGAAGGAATGCGACGGTCTGCAAGATTCTGTCATGTTCTGGGTTGAGTAATCCTGAAAGGTTATCTTCCTGAGAGGTATACTGTCGATAGGGAAAATTTTTGGAAGTCTTTCCGTTCTCCATTATAGCCTATGGGATTCATTGGAATGGGTTAGGGTTAGGGTTAGAGTTCAGGACACACTTATGTTCGGGTGAAAATTGGGGTTTGGTTTAGGGTTGGGTAAGATGTATTTTTGATATCACACTGAATGGTATACTCTTGATGGGGAATATTTTTGGAAGTTTTTCCATTCTCCATTAAAACCTATGGGAATCATTACAGTGAAAGGCAGCCCACGGCTAGGGGGATGGAGTGTCTCCTGTGCTCCGAAGGACCGAAGCAATAAAACGGTCTCCAATAATCCGGCGTTTTAAGGGTTAAGTAACCCTGAAGGGTAACTTAACCCTTAAAACGTTGGATTTCAGGAGAAAATTGGAATCCACTGCTGCGCGCATTTTTGGCACTCCCGGGAAAGGCAGCCCGTCCCTGCGGGCGTGAGGGCCCTTCTGCGACGCCCACGACCGAAGGAATGCGACGGTCTGCAAAATGCTGTCATGTTCTGGGTTGAGTAATCCTGAAAGGTTATCTTCCTGAGAGGTATACTGTCGATAGGGAAAATTTTTGGAAGTCTTTCCGTTCTCCATTATAGCCTATGGGATTCATTGGAATGGGTTAGGGTTAGGGTTAGAGTTCAGGACACACTTATGTTCGGGTGAAAATTGGGGTTTGGTTTAGGGTTGGGTAAGATGTATTTTTGATATCACACTGAATGGTATACTCTTGATGGGGAATATTTTTGGAAGTTTTTCCATTCTCCATTAAAACCTATGGGAATCATTACAGTGAAAGGCAGCCCACGGCTAGGGGGATGGAGTGTCTCCTGTGCTCCGAAGGACCGAAGCAATAAAACGGTCTCCAATAATCCGGCGTTTTAAGGGTTAAGTAACCCTGAAGGGTAACTTAACCCTTAAAACGTTGGATTTCAGGAGAAAATTGGAATCCACTGCTGCGCGCATTTTTGGCACTCCCGGGAAAGGCAGCCCGTCCCTGCGGGCGTGAGGGCCCTTCTGCGACGCCCACGACCGAAGGAATGCGACGGTCTGCAAAATGCTGTCATGTTCTGGGTTGAGTAATCCTGAAAGGTTATCTTCCTGAGAGGTATACTGTCGATAGGGAAAATTTTTGGAAGTCTTTCCGTTCTCCATTATAGCCTATGGGATTCATTGGAATGGGTTAGGGTTAGGGTTAGAGTTCAGGACACACTTATGTTCGGGTGAAAATTGGGGTTTGGTTTAGGGTTGGGTAAGATGTATTTTTGATATCACACTGAATGGTATACTCTTGATGGGGAATATTTTTGGAAGTTTTTCCATTCTCCATTAAAACCTATGGGAATCATTACAGTGAAAGGCAGCCCACGGCTAGGGGGATGGAGTGTCTCCTGTGCTCCGAAGGACCGAAGCAATAAAACGGTCTCCAATAATCCGGCGTTTTAAGGGTTAAGTAACCCTGAAGGGTAACTTAACCCTTAAAACGTTGGATTTCAGGAGAAAATTGGAATCCACTGCTGCGCGCATTTTTGGCACTCCCGGGAAAGGCAGCCCGTCCCTGCGGGCGTGAGGGCCCTTCTGCGACGCCCACGACCGAAGGAATGCGACGGTCTGCAAAATGCTGTCATGTTCTGGGTTGAGTAATCCTGAAAGGTTATCTTCCTGAGAGGTATACTGTCGATAGGGAAAATTTTTGGAAGTCTTTCCGTTCTCCATTATAGCCTATGGGATTCATTGGAATGGGTTAGGGTTAGGGTTAGAGTTCAGGACACACTTATGTTCGGGTGAAAATTGGGGTTTGGTTTAGGGTTGGGTAAGATGTATTTTTGATATCACACTGAATGGTATACTCTTGATGGGGAATATTTTTGGAAGTTTTTCCATTCTCCATTAAAACCTATGGGAATCATTACAGTGAAAGGCAGCCCACGGCTAGGGGGATGGAGTGTCTCCTGTGCTCCGAAGGACCGAAGCAATAAAACGGTCTCCAATAATCCGGCGTTTTAAGGGTTAAGTAACCCTGAAGGGTAACTTAACCCTTAAAACGTTGGATTTCAGGAGAAAATTGGAATCCACTGCTGGGCGCATTTTTGGCACTCCCGGGAAAGGCAGCCCGTCCCTGCGGGCGTGAGGGCCCTTCTGCGACGCCCACGACCGAAGGAATGCGACGGTCTGCAAAATGCTGTCATGTTCTGGGTTGAGTAATCCTGAAAGGTTATCTTCCTGAGAGGTATACTGTCGATAGGGAAAATTTTTGGAAGTCTTTCCGTTCTCCATTATAGCCTATGGGATTCATTGGAATGGGTTAGGGTTAGAGTTCAGGACACACTTATGTTCGGGTGAAAATTGGGGTTTGGTTTAGGGTTGGGTAAGATGTATTTTTGATATCACACTGAATGGTATACTCTTGATGGGGAATATTTTTGGAAGTTTTTCCATTCTCCATTAAAACCTATGGGAATCATTACAGTGAAAGGCAGCCCACGGCTAGGGGGATGGAGTGTCTCCTGTGCTCCGAAGGACCGAAGCAATAAAACGGTCTCCAATAATCCGGCGTTTTAAGGGTTAAGTAACCCTGAAGGGTAACTTAACCCTTAAAACGTTGGATTTCAGGAGAAAATTGGAATCCACTGCTGGGCGCATTTTTGGCACTCCCGGGAAAGGCAGCCCGTCCCTGCGGGCGTGAGGGCCCTTCTGCGACGCCCACGACCGAAGGAATGCGACGGTCTGCAAAATGCTGTCATGTTCTGGGTTGAGTAATCCTGAAAGGTTATCTTCCTGAGAGGTATACTGTCGATAGGGAAAATTTTTGGAAGTCTTTCCGTTCTCCATTATAGCCTATGGGATTCATTGGAATGGGTTAGGGTTAGAGTTCAGGACACACTTATGTTCGGGTGAAAATTGGGGTTTGGTTTAGGGTTGGGTAAGATGTATTTTTGATATCACACTGAATGGTATACTCTTGATGGGGAATATTTTTGGAAGTTTTTCCATTCTCCATTAAAACCTATGGGAATCATTACAGTGAAAGGCAGCCCACGGCTAGGGGGATGGAGTGTCTCCTGTGCTCCGAAGGACCGAAGCAATAAAACGGTCTCCAATAATCCGGCGTTTTAAGGGTTAAGTAACCCTGAAGGGTAACTTAACCCTTAAAACGTTGGATTTCAGGAGAAAATTGGAATCCACTGCTGGGCGCATTTTTGGCACTCCCGGGAAAGGCAGCCCGTCCCTGCGGGCGTGAGGGCCCTTCTGCGACGCCCACGACCGAAGGAATGCGACGGTCTGCAAAATGCTGTCATGTTCTGGGTTGAGTAATCCTGAAAGGTTATCTTCCTGAGAGGTATACTGTCGATAGGGAAAATTTTTGGAAGTCTTTCCGTTCTCCATTATAGCCTATGGGATTCATTGGAATGGGTTAGGGTTAGAGTTCAGGACACACTTATGTTCGGGTGAAAATTGGGGTTTGGTTTAGGGTTGGGTAAGATGTATTTTTGATATCACACTGAATGGTATACTCTTGATGGGGAATATTTTTGGAAGTTTTTCCATTCTCCATTAAAACCTATGGGAATCATTACAGTGAAAGGCAGCCCACGGCTAGGGGGATGGAGTGTCTCCTGTGCTCCGAAGGACCGAAGCAATAAAACGGTCTCCAATAATCCGGCGTTTTAAGGGTTAAGTAACCCTGAAGGGTAACTTAACCCTTAAAACGTTGGATTTCAGGAGAAAATTGGAATCCACTGCTGGGCGCATTTTTGGCACTCCCGGGAAAGGCAGCCCGTCCCTGCGGGCGTGAGGGCCCTTCTGCGACGCCCACGACCGTAGGAATGCGACGGTCTGCAAGATTCTGTCATATTCTGGGTTGAGTAATCCTGAAAGGTTATCTTCCTGAGAGGTATACTGTCGATAGGGAAAATTTTTGGAAATCTTTCCGTTCTCCATTATAGCCTATGGGATTCATTGGAATGGGTTAGGGTTAGAGTTCAGGACACACTTATGTTCGGGTGAAAATTGGGGTTTGGTTTAGGGTTGGGTAAGATGTATTTTTGATATCACACTGAATGGTATACTCTTGATGGGGAAAATTTTTGGATGTTTTTCCATTCTCCATTAAAACCTATGGGAATCATTACAGTGAAAGGCAGCCCACGGCTAGGGGGATGGAGTGTCTCCTGTGCTCCGAAGGACCGAAGCAATAAAACGGTCTCCAATAATCTGGCGTTTTAAGGGTTAAGTATCCCTGAAGGGTAACTTAACCCTTAAAACGTTGGATTTCAGGAGAAAATTGGAATCCACTGCTGCGCGCCTTTTTGGCACTCCCGGGAAAGGCAGCCCGTCCCTGCGGGCGTGAGGGCCCTTCTGCGACGCCCACGACCGTAGGAATGCGACGGTCTGCAAGATTCTGTCATGTTCTGGGTTGAGTAATCCTGAAAGGTTATCTTCCTGAGAGGTATACTGTCGATAGGGAAAATTTTTGGAAGTCTTTCCGTTCTCCATTATAGCCTATGGGATTCATTGGAATGGGTTAGGGTTAGGGTTAGAGTTCAGGACACACTTATGTTCGGGTGAAAATTGGGGTTTGGTTTAGGGTTGGGTAAGATGTATTTTTGATATCACACTGAATGGTATACTCTTGATGGGGAAAATTTTTGGATGTTTTTCCATTCTCCATTAAAACCTATGGGAATCATTACAGTGAAAGGCAGCCCACGGCTAGCGGGATGGAGTGTCTCCTGTGCTCCGAAGGACCGAAGCAATAAAACGGTCTCCAATAATCTGGCGTTTTAAGGGTTAAGTATCCCTGAAGGGTAACTTAACCCTTAAAACGTTGGATTTCAGGAGAAAATTGGAATCCACTGCTGCGCGCCTTTTTGGCACTCCCGGGAAAGGCAGCCCGTCCCTGCGGGCGTGAGGGCCCTTCTGCGACGCCCACGACCGTAGGAATGCGACGGTCTGCAAGATTCTGTCATGTTCTGGGTTGAGTAATCCTGAAAGGTTATCTTCCTGAGAGGTATACTGTCGATAGGGAAAAGTTTTGGAAGTCTTTCCGTTCTCCATTATAGCCTATGGGATTCATTGGAATGGGTTAGGGTTAGGGTTAGAGTTCAGGACACACTTATGTTCGGGTGAAAATTGGGGTTTGGTTTAGGGTTGGGTAAGATGTATTTTTGATATCACACTGAATTGTATACTCTTGATGGGGAAAATTTTTGGATGTTTTTCCATTCTCCATTAAAACCTATGGGAATCATTACAGTGAAAGGCAGCCCATGGCTAGGGGGATGGAGTGTCTCCTGTGCTCCGAAGGACCGAAGCAATAAAACGGTCTCCAATAATCCGGCGTTTTAAGGGTTAAGTAACCCTGAAGGGTAACTTAACCCTTAAAACGTTGGATTTCAGGAGAAAATTGGAATCCACTGCTGCGCGCATTTTTGGCACTCCCGGGAAAGGCAGCCCGTCCCTGCGGGCGTGAGGGCCCTTCTGCGACGCCCACGACCGAAGGAATGCGACGGTCTGCAAAATGCTGTCATGTTCTGGGTTGAGTAATCCTGAAAGGTTAGCTTCCTGAGAGGTATACTGTCGATAGGGAAAATTTTTGGAAGTCTTTCCGTTCTCCATTATAGCCTATGGGATTCATTGGAATGGGTTAGGGTTAGGGTTAGAGTTCAGGACACACTTATGTTCGGGTGATAATTGGGGTTTGGTTTAGGGTTGCGTAAGATGTATTTTTGATATCACACTGAATGGTATACTCTTGATGGGGAAAATTTTTGGATGTTTTTCCATTCTCCATTAAAACCTATGGGAATCATTACAGTGAAAGGCAGCCCACGGCTAGGGGGATGGAGTGTCTCCTGTGCTCCGAAGGATCGAAGCAATAAAACGGTCTCCAATAATCCGGCGTTTTAAGGGTTAAGTAACCCTGAAGGGTAACTTAACCCTTAAAACGTTGGATTTCAGGAGAAAATTGGAATCCACTGCTGGGCGCATTTTTGGCACTCCCGGGAAAGGCAGCCCGTCCCTGCGGGCGTGAGGGCCCTTCTGCGATGCCCACGACCGAAGGAATGCGACGGTCTGCAAAATGCTGTCATGTTCTGGGTTGAGTAATCCTGAAAGGTTATCTTCCTGAGAGGTATACTGTCGATAGGGAAAATTTTTGGAAGTCTTTCCGTTCTCCATTATAGCCTATGGGATTCATTGGAATGGGTTAGGGTTAGGGTTAGAGTTCAGGACACACTTATGTTCGGGTGAAAATTCTGGTTTGGTTTAGGGTTGGGTAAGATGTATTTTTGATATCACACTGAATGGTATACTCTTGATGGGGAAAATTTTTGGATGTTTTTCCATTCTCCATTAAAACCTATGGGAATCATTACAGTGAAAGGCAGCCCACGGCTAGGGGGATGGAGTGTCTCCTGTGCTCCGAAGGACCGAAGCAATAAAACGGTCTCCAATAATCCGGCGTTTTAAGGGTTAAGTAACCCTGAAGGGTAACTTAACCCTTAAAACGTTGGATTTCAGGAGAAAATTGGAATCCACTGCTGCGCGCATTTTTGGCACTCCCGGGAAAGGCAGCCCATCCCTGCGGGCGTGGGGGCCCTTCTGCGATGCCCACGACCGAAGGAATGCGACGGTCTGCAAAATGCTGTCATGTTCTGGGTGGAGTAATCCTGAAAGGTTATCTTCCTGAGAGGTATACTGTCGATAGGGAAAATTTTTGGAAGTCTTTCCGTTCTCCATTATAGCCTATGGGATTCATGGAATGGGTTAGGGTTAGAGTTCAGGACACACTTATGTTCGGGTGAAAATTGGGGTTTGGTTTAGGGTTGGGTAAGATGTATTTTTGATATCACACTGAATGGTATACTCTTGATGGGGAAAATTTTTGGATGTTTTTCCATTCTCCATTAAAACCTATGGGAATCATTACAGTGAAAGGCAGCCCACGGCTAGGGGGATGGAGTGTCTCCTGTGCGCCGAAGGACCGAAGCAATAAAACGGTCTCCAATAATCCGGCGTTTTAAGGGTTAAGTAACCCTGAAGGGTAACTTAACCCTTAAAACGTTGGATTTCAGGAGAAAATTGGAATCCACTGCTGCGCGCATTTTTGGCACTCCCGGGAAAGGCAGCCCGTCCCTGCGGGCGTGAGGGCCCTTCTGCGACGCCCACGACCGTAGGAATGCGACGGTCTGCAAGATTCTGTCATATTCTGGGTTGAGTAATCCTGAAAGGTTATCTTCCTGAGAGGTATACTGTCGATAGGGAAAATTTTTGGAAATCTTTCCGTTCTCCATTATAGCCTATGGGATTCATTGGAATGGGTTAGGGTTAGAGTTCAGGACACACTTATGTTCGGGTGAAAATTGGGGTTTGGTTTAGGGTTGGGTAAGATGTATTTTTGATATCACACTGAATGGTATACTCTTGATGGGGAAAATTTTTGGATGTTTTTCCATTCTCCATTAAAACCTATGGGAATCATTACAGTGAAAGGCAGCCCACGGCTAGGGGGATGGAGTGTCTCCTGTGCTCCGAAGGACCGAAGCAATAAAACGGTCTCCAATAATCTGGCGTTTTAAGGGTTAAGTATCCCTGAAGGGTAACTTAACCCTTAAAACGTTGGATTTCAGGAGAAAATTGGAATCCACTGCTGCGCGCCTTTTTGGCACTCCCGGGAAAGGCAGCCCGTCCCTGCGGGCGTGAGGGCCCTTCTGCGACGCCCACGACCGTAGGAATGCGACGGTCTGCAAGATTCTGTCATGTTCTGGGTTGAGTAATCCTGAAAGGTTATCTTCCTGAGAGGTATACTGTCGATAGGGAAAATTTTTGGAAGTCTTTCCGTTCTCCATTATAGCCTATGGGATTCATTGGAATGGGTTAGGGTTAGGGTTAGAGTTCAGGACACACTTATGTTCGGGTGAAAATTGGGGTTTGGTTTAGGGTTGGGTAAGATGTATTTTTGATATCACACTGAATTGTATACTCTTGATGGGGAAAATTTTTGGATGTTTTTCCATTCTCCATTAAAACCTATGGGAATCATTACAGTGAAAGGCAGCCCACGGCTAGGGGGATGGAGTGTCTCCTGTGCTCCGAAGGACCGAAGCAATAAAACGGTCTCCAATAATCCGGCGTTTTAAGGGTTAAGTAACCCTGAAGGGTAACTTAACCCTTAAAACGTTGGATTTCAGGAGAAAATTGGAATCCACTGCTGCGCGCATTTTTGGCACTCCCGGGAAAGGCAGCCCGTCCCTGCGGGCGTGAGGGCCCTTCTGCGACGCCCACGACCGAAGGAATGCGACGGTCTGCAAAATGCTGTCATGTTCTGGGTTGAGTAATCCTGAAAGGTTATCTTCCTGAGAGGTATACTGTCGATAGGGAAAATTTTTGGAAGTCTTTCCGTTCTCCATTATAGCCTATGGGATTCATTGGAATGGGTTAGGGTTAGGGTTAGAGTACAGGACACACTTATGTTCGGGTGAAAATTGGGGTTTGGTTTAGGGTTGGGTAAGATGTATTTTTGATATCACACTGAATGGTATACTCTTGATGGGGAAAATTTTTGGATGTTTTTCCATTCTCCATTAAAACCTATGGGAATCATTACAGTGAAAGGCAGCCCACGGCTAGGGGGATGGAGTGTCTCCTGTGCTCCGAAGGACCGAAGCAATAAAACGGTCTCCAATAATCTGGCGTTTTAAGGGTTAAGTATCCCTGAAGGGTAACTTAACCCTTAAAACGTTGGATTTCAGGAGAAAATTGGAATCCACTGCTGCGCGCCTTTTTGGCACTCCCGGGAAAGGCAGCCCGTCCCTGCGGGCGTGAGGGCCCTTCTGCGACGCCCACGACCGTAGGAATGCGACGGTCTGCAAGATTCTGTCATGTTCTGGGTTGAGTAATCCTGAAAGGTTATCTTCCTGAGAAGTATACTGTCGATAGGGAAAATTTTTGGAAGTCTTTCCGTTCTCCATTATAGCCTATGGGATTCATTGGAATGGGTTAGGGTTAGGGTTAGAGTTCAGGACACACTTATGTTCGGGTGAAAATTGGGGTTTGGTTTAGGGTTGGGTAAGATGTATTTTTGATATCACACTGAATTGTATACTCTTGATGGGGAAAATTTTTGGATGTTTTTCCATTCTCCATTAAAACCTATGGGAATCATTACAGTGAAAGGCAGCCCACGGCTAGGGGGATGGAGTGTCTCCTGTGCTCCGAAGGACCGAAGCAATAAAACGGTCTCCAATAATCCGGCGTTTTAAGGGTTAAGTAACCCTGAAGGGTAACTTAACCCTTAAAACGTTGGATTTCAGGAGAAAATTGGAATCCACTGCTGCGCGCATTTTTGGCACTCCCGGGAAAGGCAGCCCGTCCCTGCGGGCGTGAGGGCCCTTCTGCGACGCCCACGACCGAAGGAATGCGACGGTCTGCAAAATGCTGTCATGTTCTGGGTTGAGTAATCCTGAAAGGTTATCTTCCTGAGAGGTATACTGTCGATAGGGAAAATTTTTGGAAGTCTTTCCGTTCTCCATTATAGCCTATGGGATTCATTGGAATGGGTTAGGGTTAGGGTTAGAGTACAGGACACACTTATGTTCGGGTGAAAATTGGGGTTTGGTTTAGGGTTGGGTAAGATGTATTTTTGATATCACACTGAATGGTATACTCTTGATGGGGAAAATTTTTGGATGTTTTTCCATTCTCCATTAAAACCTATGGGAATCATTACAGTGAAAGGCAGCCCACGGCTAGGGGGATGGAGTGTCTCCTGTGCTCCGAAGGACCGAAGCAATAAAACGGTCTCCAATAATCTGGCGTTTTAAGGGTTAAGTATCCCTGAAGGGTAACTTAACCCTTAAAACGTTGGATTTCAGGAGAAAATTGGAATCCACTGCTGCGCGCCTTTTTGGCACTCCCGGGAAAGGCAGCCCGTCCCTGCGGGCGTGAGGGCCCTTCTGCGACGCCCACGACCGTAGGAATGCGACGGTCTGCAAGATTCTGTCATGTTCTGGGTTGAGTAATCCTGAAAGGTTATCTTCCTGAGAGGTATACTGTCGATAGGGAAAATTTTTGGAAGTCTTTCCGTTCTCCATTATAGCCTATGGGATTCATTGGAATGGGTTAGGGTTAGGGTTAGAGTTCAGGACACACTTATGTTCGGGTGAAAATTGGGGTTTGGTTTAGGGTTGGGTAAGATGTATTTTTGATATCACACTGAATTGTATACTCTTGATGGGGAAAATTTTTGGATGTTTTTCCATTCTCCATTAAAACCTATGGGAATCATTACAGTGAAAGGCAGCCCATGGCTAGGGGGATGGAGTGTCTCCTGTGCTCCGAAGGACCGAAGCAATAAAACGGTCTCCAATAATCCGGCGTTTTAAGGGTTAAGTAACCCTGAAGGGTAACTTAACCCTTAAAACGTTGGATTTCAGGAGAAAATTGGAATCCACTGCTGCGCGCATTTTTGGCACTCCCGGGAAAGGCAGCCCGTCCCTGCGGGCGTGAGGGCCCTTCTGCGATGCCCACGACCGAAGGAATGCGACGGTCTGCAAAATGCTGTCATGTTCTGGGTGGAGTAATCCTGAAAGGTTATCTTCCTGAGAGGTATACTGTCGATAGGGAAAATTTTTGGAAGTCTTTCCGTTCTCCATTATAGCCTATGGGATTCATGGAATGGGTTAGGGTTAGGGTTAGAGTTCAGGACACACTTATGTTCGGGTGAAAATTGGGGTTTGGTTTAGGGTTGGGTAAGATGTATTTTTGATATCACACTGAATGGTATACTCTTGATGGGGAAAATTTTTGGATGTTTTTCCATTCTCCATTAAAACCTATGGGAATCATTACAGTGAAAGGCAGCCCACGGCTAGGGGGATGGAGTGTCTCCTGTGCGCCGAAGGACCGAAGCAATAAAACGGTCTCCAATAATCCGGCGTTTTAAGGGTTAAGTAACCCTGAAGGGTAACTTAACCCTTAAAACGTTGGATTTCAGGAGAAAATTGGAATCCACTGCTGCGCGCATTTTTGGCACTCCCGGGAAAGGCAGCCCGTCCCTGCGGGCGTGAGGGCCCTTCTGCGACGCCCACGACCGTAGGAATGCGACGGTCTGCAAGATTCTGTCATGTTCTGGGTTGAGTAATCCTGAAAGGTTATCTTCCTGAGAGGTATACTGTCGATAGGGAAAATTTTTGGAAATCTTTCCGTTCTCCATTATAGCCTATGGGATTCATTGGAATGGGTTAGGGTTAGAGTTCAGGACACACTTATGTTCGGGTGAAAATTGGGGTTTGGTTTAGGGTTGGGTAAGATGTATTTTTGATATCACACTGAATGGTATACTCTTGATGGGGAAAATTTTTGGATGTTTTTCCATTCTCCATTAAAACCTATGGGAATCATTACAGTGAAAGGCAGCCCACGGCTAGGGGGATGGAGTGTCTCCTGTGCTCCGAAGGACCGAAGCAATAAAACGGTCTCCAATAATCCGGCGTTTTAAGGGTTAAGTAACCCTGAAGGGTAACTTAACCCTTAAAACGTTGGATTTCAGGAGAAAATTGGAATCCACTGCTGCGCGCATTTTTGGCACTCCCGGGAAAGGCAGCCCGTCCCTGCGGGAGTGAGGGCCCTTCTGCGACGCCCACGACCGAAGGAATGCGACGGTCTGCAAAATGCTGTCATGTTCTGGGTTGAGTAATCCTGAAAGGTTATCTTCCTGAGAGGTATACTGTCGATAGGGAAAATTTTTGGAAGTCTTTCCGTTCTCCATTATAGCCTATGGGATTCATTGGAATGGGTTAGGGTTAGGGTTAGAGTTCAGGACACACTTATGTTCGGGTGAAAATTGGGGTTTGGTTTAGGGTTGGGTAAGATGTATTTTTGATATCACACTGAATGGTATACTCTTGATGGGGAATATTTTTGGAAGTTTTTCCATTCTCCATTAAAACCTATGGGAATCATTACAGTGAAAGGCAGCCCACGGCTAGGGGGATGGAGTGTCTCCTGTGCTCCGAAGGACCGAAGCAATAAAACGGTCTCCAATAATCCGGCGTTTTAAGGGTTAAGTAACCCTGAAGGGTAACTTAACCCTTAAAACGTTGGATTTCAGGAGAAAATTGGAATCCACTGCTGGGCGCATTTTTGGCACTCCCGGGAAAGGCAGCCCGTCCCTGCGGGCGTGAGGGCCCTTCTGCGACGCCCACGACCGAAGGAATGCGACGGTCTGCAAAATGCTGTCATGTTCTGGGTTGAGTAATCCTGAAAGGTTATCTTCCTGAGAGGTATACTGTCGATAGGGAACATTTTTGGAAGTCTTTCCGTTCTCCATTATAGCCTATCGGATTCATTGGAATGGGTTAGGGTTAGGGTTAGAGTTCAGGACACACTTATGTTCGGGTGAAAATTGGGGTTTGGTTTAGGGTTGGGTAAGATGTATTTTTAATATAACACTGAATGGTATACTCTTGATGGGGAAAATTTTTGGATGTTTTTCCATTCTCCATTAAAACCTATGGGAATCATTACAGTGAAAGGCAGCCCACGGCTAGGGGGATGGAGTGTCTCCTGTGCTCCGAAGGACCGAAGCAATAAAACGGTCTCCAATAATCCGGCGTTTTAAGGGTTAAGTAACCCTGAAGGGTAACTTAACCCTTAAAACGTTGGATTTCAGGAGAAAATTGGAATCCACTGCTGCGCGCATTTTTGGCACTCCCGGGAAAGGCAGCCCGTCCCTGCGGGAGTGAGGGCCCTTCTGCGACGCCCACGACCGAAGGAATGCGACGGTCTGCAAAATGCTGTCATGTTCTGGGTTGAGTAATCCTGAAAGGTTATCTTCCTGAGAGGTATACTGTCGATAGGGAAAATTTTTGGAAGTCTTTCCGTTCTCCATTATAGCCTATGGGATTCATTGGAATGGGTTAGGGTTAGGGTTAGAGTTCAGGACACACTTATGTTCGGGTGAAAATTGGGGTTGGGTTTAGGGTTGGGTAAGATGTATTTTTGATATCACACTGAATGGTATACTCTTGATGGGGAATATTTTTGGAAGTTTTTCCATTCTCCATTAAAACCTATGGGAATCATTACAGTGAAAGGCAGCCCACGGCTAGGGGGATGGAGTGTCTCCTGTGCTCCGAAGGACCGAAGCAATAAAACGGTCTCCAATAATCCGGCGTTTTAAGGGTTAAGTAACCCTGAAGGGTAACTTAACCCTTAAAACGTTGGATTTCAGGAGAAAATTGGAATCCACTGCTGGGCGCATTTTTGGCACTCCCGGGAAAGGCAGCCCGTCCCTGCGGGCGTGAGGGCCCTTCTGCGACGCCCACGACCGAAGGAATGCGACGGTCTGCAAAATGCTGTCATGTTCTGGGTTGAGTAATCCTGAAAGGTTATCTTCCTGAGAGGTATACTGTCGATAGGGAAAATTTTTGGAAGTCTTTCCGTTCTCCATTATAGCCTATGGGATTCATTGGAATGGGCTAGGGTTAGGGTTAGAGTTCAGGACACACTTATGTTCGGGTGAAAATTGGGGTTTGGTTTAGGGTTGGGTAAGATGTATTTTTGATATCACACTGAATGGTATACTCTTGATGGGGAATATTTTTGGAAGTTTTTCCATTCTCCATTAAAACCTATGGGAATCATTACAGTGAAAGGCAGCCCACGGCTAGGGGGATGGAGTGTCTCCTGTGCTCCGAAGGACCGAAGCAATAAAACGGTCTCCAATAATCCGGCGTTTTAAGGGTTAAGTAACCCTGAAGGGTAACTTAACCCTTAAAACGTTGGATTTCAGGAGAAAATTGGAATCCACTGCTGGGCGCATTTTTGGCACTCCCGGGAAAGGCAGCCCGTCCCTGCGGGCGTGAGGGCCCTTCTGCGACGCCTACGACCGAAGGAATGCGACGGTCTGCAAAATGCTGTCATGTTCTGGGTTGAGTAATCCTGAAAGGTTTTCTTCCTGAGAGGTATACTGTCGATAGGGAAAATTTTTGGAAGTCTTTCCGTTCTCCATTATAGCCTATGGGATTCATTGGAATGGGTTAGGGTTAGGGTTAGAGTTCAGGACACACTTATGTTCGGGTGAAAATTGGGGTTTGGTTTAGGGTTGGGTAAGATGTATTTTTGATATCACACTGAATGGTATACTCTTGATGGGGAAAATTTTTGGATGTTTTTCCATTCTCCATTAAAACCTATGGGAATCATTACAGTGAAAGGCAGCCCACGGCTAGGGGGATGGAGTGTCTCCTGTGCTCCGAAGGACCGAAGCAATAAAACGGTCTCCAATAATCCGGCGTTTTAAGGGTTAAGTAACCCTGAAGGGTAACTTAACCCTTAAAACGTTGGATTTCAGGAGAAAATTGGAATCCACTGCTGCGCGCATTTTTGGCACTCCCGGGAAAGGCAGCCCGTCCCTGCGGGCGTGAGGGCCCTTCTGCGACGCCCACGACCGTAGGAATGCAACGGTCTGCAAGATTCTGTCATGTTCTGGGTTGAGTAATCCTGAAAGGTTATCTTCCTGAGAGGTATACTGTCGATAGGGAAAATTTTTGGAAGTCTTTCCGTTCTCCATTATAGCCTATGGGATTCATTGGAATGGGTTAGGGTTAGAGTTCAGGACACACTTATGTTCGGGTGAAAATTGGGGTTTGGTTTAGGGTTGGGTAAGATGTATTTTTGATATCACACTGAATGGTATACTCTTGATGGGGAATATTTTTGGAAGTTTTTCCATTCTCCATTAAAACCTATGGGAATCATTACAGTGAAAGGCAGCCCACGGCTAGGGGGATGGAGTGTCTCCTGTGCTCCGAAGGACCGAAGCAATAAAACGGTCTCCAATAATCCGGCGTTTTAAGGGTTAAGTAACCCTGAAGGGTAACTTAACCCTTAAAACGTTGGATTTCAGGAGAAAATTGGAATCCACTGCTGGGCGCATTTTTGGCACTCCCGGGAAAGGCAGCCCGTCCCTGCGGGCGTGAGGGCCCTTCTGCGACGCCCACGACCGAAGGAATGCGACGGTCTGCAAAATGCTGTCATGTTCTGGGTTGAGTAATCCTGAAAGGTTATCTTCCTGAGAGGTATACTGTCGATAGGGAAAATTTTTGGAAGTCTTTCCGTTCTCCATTATAGCCTATGGGATTCATTGGAATGGGTTAGGGTTAGGGTTAGAGTTCAGGACACACTTATGTTCGGGTGAAAATTGGGGTTTGGTTTAGGGTTGGGTAAGATGTATTTTTGATATCACACTGAATGGTATACTCTTGATGGGGAATATTTTTGGAAGTTTTTCCATTCTCCATTAAAACCTATGGGAATCATTACAGTGAAAGGCAGCCCACGGCTAGGGGGATGGAGTGTCTCCTGTGCTCCGAAGGACCGAAGCAATAAAACGGTCTCCAATAATCCGGCGTTTTAAGGGTTAAGTAACCCTGAAGGGTAACTTAACCCTTAAAACGTTGGATTTCAGGAGAAAATTGGAATCCACTGCTGGGCGCATTTTTGGCACTCCCGGGAAAGGCAGCCCGTCCCTGCGGGCGTGAGGGCCCTTCTGCGACGCCCACGACCGAAGGAATGCGACGGTCTGCAAAATGCTGTCATGTTCTGGGTGGAGTAATCCTGAAAGGTTATCTTCCTGAGAGGTATACTGTCGATAGGGAAAATTTTTGGAAGTCTTTCCGTTCTCCATTATAGCCTATGGGATTCATTGGAATGGGTTAGGGTTAGGGTTAGAGTTCAGGACACACTTATGTTCGGGTGAAAATTGGGGTTTGGTTTAGGGTTGGGTAAGATGTATTTTTGATATCACACTGAATGGTATACTCTTGATGGGGAATATTTTTGGAAGTTTTTCCATTCTCCATTAAAACCTATGGGAATCATTACAGTGAAAGGCAGCCCACGGCTAGGGGGATGGAGTGTCTCCTGTGCTCCGAAGGACCGAAGCAATAATACGGTCTCCAATAATCCGGCGTTTTAAGGGTTAAGTAACCCTGAAGGGTAACTTAACCCTTAAAACGTTGGATTTCAGGAGAAAATTGGAATCCACTGCTGCGCGCCTTTTTGGCACTCCCGGGAAAGGCAGCCCGTCCCTGCGGGCGTGAGGGCCCTTCTGCGACGCCCACGACCGTAGGAATGCGACGGTCTGCAAGATTCTGTCATGTTCTGGGTTGAGTAATCCTGAAAGGTTATCTTCCTGAGAAGTATACTGTCGATAGGGAAAATTTTTGGAAGTCTTTCCGTTCTCCATTATAGCCTATGGGATTCATTGGAATGGGTTAGGGTTAGGGTTAGAGTTCAGGACACACTTATGTTCGGGTGAAAATTGGGGTTTGGTTTAGGGTTGGGTAAGATGTATTTTTGATATCACACTGAATTGTATACTCTTGATGGGGAAAATTTTTGGATGTTTTTCCATTCTCCATTAAAACCTATGGGAATCATTACAGTGAAAGGCAGCCCACGGCTAGGGGGATGGAGTGTCTCCTGTGCTCCGAAGGACCGAAGCAATAAAACGGTCTCCAATAATCCGGCGTTTTAAGGGTTAAGTAACCCTGAAGGGTAACTTAACCCTTAAAACGTTGGATTTCAGGAGAAAATTGGAATCCACTGCTGCGCGCATTTTTGGCACTCCCGGGAAAGGCAGCCCGTCCCTGCGGGCGTGAGGGCCCTTCTGCGACGCCCACGACCGAAGGAATGCGACGGTCTGCAAAATGCTGTCATGTTCTGGGTTGAGTAATCCTGAAAGGTTATCTTCCTGAGAGGTATACTGTCGATAGGGAAAATTTTTGGAAGTCTTTCCGTTCTCCATTATAGCCTATGGGATTCATTGGAATGGGTTAGGGTTAGGGTTAGAGTACAGGACACACTTATGTTCGGGTGAAAATTGGGGTTTGGTTTAGGGTTGGGTAAGATGTATTTTTGATATCACACTGAATGGTATACTCTTGATGGGGAAAATTTTTGGATGTTTTTCCATTCTCCATTAAAACCTATGGGAATCATTACAGTGAAAGGCAGCCCACGGCTAGGGGGATGGAGTGTCTCCTGTGCTCCGAAGGACCGAAGCAATAAAACGGTCTCCAATAATCTGGCGTTTTAAGGGTTAAGTATCCCTGAAGGGTAACTTAACCCTTAAAACGTTGGATTTCAGGAGAAAATTGGAATCCACTGCTGCGCGCCTTTTTGGCACTCCCGGGAAAGGCAGCCCGTCCCTGCGGGCGTGAGGGCCCTTCTGCGACGCCCACGACCGTAGGAATGCGACGGTCTGCAAGATTCTGTCATGTTCTGGGTTGAGTAATCCTGAAAGGTTATCTTCCTGAGAGGTATACTGTCGATAGGGAAAATTTTTGGAAGTCTTTCCGTTCTCCATTATAGCCTATGGGATTCATTGGAATGGGTTAGGGTTAGGGTTAGAGTTCAGGACACACTTATGTTCGGGTGAAAATTGGGGTTTGGTTTAGGGTTGGGTAAGATGTATTTTTGATATCACACTGAATTGTATACTCTTGATGGGGAAAATTTTTGGATGTTTTTCCATTCTCCATTAAAACCTATGGGAATCATTACAGTGAAAGGCAGCCCATGGCTAGGGGGATGGAGTGTCTCCTGTGCTCCGAAGGACCGAAGCAATAAAACGGTCTCCAATAATCCGGCGTTTTAAGGGTTAAGTAACCCTGAAGGGTAACTTAACCCTTAAAACGTTGGATTTCAGGAGAAAATTGGAATCCACTGCTGCGCGCATTTTTGGCACTCCCGGGAAAGGCAGCCCGTCCCTGCGGGCGTGAGGGCCCTTCTGCGATGCCCACGACCGAAGGAATGCGACGGTCTGCAAAATGCTGTCATGTTCTGGGTGGAGTAATCCTGAAAGGTTATCTTCCTGAGAGGTATACTGTCGATAGGGAAAATTTTTGGAAGTCTTTCCGTTCTCCATTATAGCCTATGGGATTCATGGAATGGGTTAGGGTTAGGGTTAGAGTTCAGGACACACTTATGTTCGGGTGAAAATTGGGGTTTGGTTTAGGGTTGGGTAAGATGTATTTTTGATATCACACTGAATGGTATACTCTTGATGGGGAAAATTTTTGGATGTTTTTCCATTCTCCATTAAAACCTATGGGAATCATTACAGTGAAAGGCAGCCCACGGCTAGGGGGATGGAGTGTCTCCTGTGCGCCGAAGGACCGAAGCAATAAAACGGTCTCCAATAATCCGGCGTTTTAAGGGTTAAGTAACCCTGAAGGGTAACTTAACCCTTAAAACGTTGGATTTCAGGAGAAAATTGGAATCCACTGCTGCGCGCATTTTTGGCACTCCCGGGAAAGGCAGCCCGTCCCTGCGGGCGTGAGGGCCCTTCTGCGACGCCCACGACCGTAGGAATGCGACGGTCTGCAAGATTCTGTCATGTTCTGGGTTGAGTAATCCTGAAAGGTTATCTTCCTGAGAGGTATACTGTCGATAGGGAAAATTTTTGGAAATCTTTCCGTTCTCCATTATAGCCTATGGGATTCATTGGAATGGGTTAGGGTTAGAGTTCAGGACACACTTATGTTCGGGTGAAAATTGGGGTTTGGTTTAGGGTTGGGTAAGATGTATTTTTGATATCACACTGAATGGTATACTCTTGATGGGGAAAATTTTTGGATGTTTTTCCATTCTCCATTAAAACCTATGGGAATCATTACAGTGAAAGGCAGCCCACGGCTAGGGGGATGGAGTGTCTCCTGTGCTCCGAAGGACCGAAGCAATAAAACGGTCTCCAATAATCCGGCGTTTTAAGGGTTAAGTAACCCTGAAGGGTAACTTAACCCTTAAAACGTTGGATTTCAGGAGAAAATTGGAATCCACTGCTGCGCGCATTTTTGGCACTCCCGGGAAAGGCAGCCCGTCCCTGCGGGAGTGAGGGCCCTTCTGCGACGCCCACGACCGAAGGAATGCGACGGTCTGCAAAATGCTGTCATGTTCTGGGTTGAGTAATCCTGAAAGGTTATCTTCCTGAGAGGTATACTGTCGATAGGGAAAATTTTTGGAAGTCTTTCCGTTCTCCATTATAGCCTATGGGATTCATTGGAATGGGTTAGGGTTAGGGTTAGAGTTCAGGACACACTTATGTTCGGGTGAAAATTGGGGTTTGGTTTAGGGTTGGGTAAGATGTATTTTTGATATCACACTGAATGGTATACTCTTGATGGGGAATATTTTTGGAAGTTTTTCCATTCTCCATTAAAACCTATGGGAATCATTACAGTGAAAGGCAGCCCACGGCTAGGGGGATGGAGTGTCTCCTGTGCTCCGAAGGACCGAAGCAATAAAACGGTCTCCAATAATCCGGCGTTTTAAGGGTTAAGTAACCCTGAAGGGTAACTTAACCCTTAAAACGTTGGATTTCAGGAGAAAATTGGAATCCACTGCTGGGCGCATTTTTGGCACTCCCGGGAAAGGCAGCCCGTCCCTGCGGGCGTGAGGGCCCTTCTGCGACGCCCACGACCGAAGGAATGCGACGGTCTGCAAAATGCTGTCATGTTCTGGGTTGAGTAATCCTGAAAGGTTATCTTCCTGAGAGGTATACTGTCGATAGGGAACATTTTTGGAAGTCTTTCCGTTCTCCATTATAGCCTATGGGATTCATTGGAATGGGTTAGGGTTAGGGTTAGAGTTCAGGACACACTTATGTTCGGGTGAAAATTGGGGTTGGGTTTAGGGTTGGGTAAGATGTATTTTTGATATCACACTGAATGGTATACTCTTGATGGGGAATATTTTTGGAAGTTTTTCCATTCTCCATTAAAACCTATGGGAATCATTACAGTGAAAGGCAGCCCACGGCTAGGGGGATGGAGTGTCTCCTGTGCTCCGAAGGACCGAAGCAATAAAACGGTCTCCAATAATCCGGCGTTTTAAGGGTTAAGTAACCCTGAAGGGTAACTTAACCCTTAAAACGTTGGATTTCAGGAGAAAATTGGAATCCACTGCTGGGCGCATTTTTGGCACTCCCGGGAAAGGCAGCCCGTCCCTGCGGGCGTGAGGGCCCTTCTGCGACGCCCACGACCGAAGGAATGCGACGGTCTGCAAAATGCTGTCATGTTCTGGGTTGAGTAATCCTGAAAGGTTATCTTCCTGAGAGGTATACTGTCGATAGGGAAAATTTTTGGAAGTCTTTCCGTTCTCCATTATAGCCTATGGGATTCATTGGAATGGGCTAGGGTTAGGGTTAGAGTTCAGGACACACTTATGTTCGGGTGAAAATTGGGGTTTGGTTTAGGGTTGGGTAAGATGTATTTTTGATATCACACTGAATGGTATACTCTTGATGGGGAATATTTTTGGAAGTTTTTCCATTCTCCATTAAAACCTATGGGAATCATTACAGTGAAAGGCAGCCCACGGCTAGGGGGATGGAGTGTCTCCTGTGCTCCGAAGGACCGAAGCAATAAAACGGTCTCCAATAATCCGGCGTTTTAAGGGTTAAGTAACCCTGAAGGGTAACTTAACCCTTAAAACGTTGGATTTCAGGAGAAAATTGGAATCCACTGCTGGGCGCATTTTTGGCACTCCCGGGAAAGGCAGCCCGTCCCTGCGGGCGTGAGGGCCCTTCTGCGACGCCTACGACCGAAGGAATGCGACGGTCTGCAAAATGCTGTCATGTTCTGGGTTGAGTAATCCTGAAAGGTTTTCTTCCTGAGAGGTATACTGTCGATAGGGAAAATTTTTGGAAGTCTTTCCGTTCTCCATTATAGCCTATGGGATTCATTGGAATGGGTTAGGGTTAGGGTTAGAGTTCAGGACACACTTATGTTCGGGTGAAAATTGGGGTTTGGTTTAGGGTTGGGTAAGATGTATTTTTGATATCACACTGAATGGTATACTCTTGATGGGGAAAATTTTTGGATGTTTTTCCATTCTCCATTAAAACCTATGGGAATCATTACAGTGAAAGGCAGCCCACGGCTAGGGGGATGGAGTGTCTCCTGTGCTCCGAAGGACCGAAGCAATAAAACGGTCTCCAATAATCCGGCGTTTTAAGGGTTAAGTAACCCTGAAGGGTAACTTAACCCTTAAAACGTTGGATTTCAGGAGAAAATTGGAATCCACTGCTGCGCGCATTTTTGGCACTCCCGGGAAAGGCAGCCCGTCCCTGCGGGCGTGAGGGCCCTTCTGCGACGCCCACGACCGTAGGAATGCAACGGTCTGCAAGATTCTGTCATGTTCTGGGTTGAGTAATCCTGAAAGGTTATCTTCCTGAGAGGTATACTGTCGATAGGGAAAATTTTTGGAAGTCTTTCCGTTCTCCATTATAGCCTATGGGATTCATTGGAATGGGTTAGGGTTAGAGTTCAGGACACACTTATGTTCGGGTGAAAATTGGGGTTTGGTTTAGGGTTGGGTAAGATGTATTTTTGATATCACACTGAATGGTATACTCTTGATGGGGAATATTTTTGGAAGTTTTTCCATTCTCCATTAAAACCTATGGGAATCATTACAGTGAAAGGCAGCCCACGGCTAGGGGGATGGAGTGTCTCCTGTGCTCCGAAGGACCGAAGCAATAAAACGGTCTCCAATAATCCGGCGTTTTAAGGGTTAAGTAACCCTGAAGGGTAACTTAACCCTTAAAACGTTGGATTTCAGGAGAAAATTGGAATCCACTGCTGGGCGCATTTTTGGCACTCCCGGGAAAGGCAGCCCGTCCCTGCGGGCGTGAGGGCCCTTCTGCGACGCCCACGACCGAAGGAATGCGACGGTCTGCAAAATGCTGTCATGTTCTGGGTTGAGTAATCCTGAAAGGTTATCTTCCTGAGAGGTATACTGTCGATAGGGAAAATTTTTGGAAGTCTTTCCGTTCTCCATTATAGCCTATGGGATTCATTGGAATGGGTTAGGGTTAGGGTTAGAGTTCAGGACACACTTATGTTCGGGTGAAAATTGGGGTTTGGTTTAGGGTTGGGTAAGATGTATTTTTGATATCACACTGAATGGTATACTCTTGATGGGGAATATTTTTGGAAGTTTTTCCATTCTCCATTAAAACCTATGGGAATCATTACAGTGAAAGGCAGCCCACGGCTAGGGGGATGGAGTGTCTCCTGTGCTCCGAAGGACCGAAGCAATAAAACGGTCTCCAATAATCCGGCGTTTTAAGGGTTAAGTAACCCTGAAGGGTAACTTAACCCTTAAAACGTTGGATTTCAGGAGAAAATTGGAATCCACTGCTGGGCGCATTTTTGGCACTCCCGGGAAAGGCAGCCCGTCCCTGCGGGCGTGAGGGCCCTTCTGCGACGCCCACGACCGAAGGAATGCGACGGTCTGCAAAATGCTGTCATGTTCTGGGTGGAGTAATCCTGAAAGGTTATCTTCCTGAGAGGTATACTGTCGATAGGGAAAATTTTTGGAAGTCTTTCCGTTCTCCATTATAGCCTATGGGATTCATTGGAATGGGTTAGGGTTAGGGTTAGAGTTCAGGACACACTTATGTTCGGGTGAAAATTGGGGTTTGGTTTAGGGTTGGGTAAGATGTATTTTTGATATCACACTGAATGGTATACTCTTGATGGGGAATATTTTTGGAAGTTTTTCCATTCTCCATTAAAACCTATGGGAATCATTACAGTGAAAGGCAGCCCACGGCTAGGGGGATGGAGTGTCTCCTGTGCTCCGAAGGACCGAAGCAATAATACGGTCTCCAATAATCCGGCGTTTTAAGGGTTAAGTAACCCTGAAGGGTAACTTAACCCTTAAAACGTTGGATTTCAGGAGAAAATTGGAATCCACTGCTGGGCGCATTTTTGGCACTCCCGGGAAAGGCAGCCCGTCCCTGCGGGCGTGAGGGCCCTTCTGCGACGCCCACGACCGAAGGAATGCGACGGTCTGCAAAATGCTGTCATGTTCTGGGTTGAGTAATCCTGAAAGGTTATCTTCCTGAGAGGTATACTGTCGATAGGGAAAATTTTTGGAAGTCTTTCCGTTCTCCATTATAGCCTATGGGATTCATTGGAATGGGTTAGGGTTAGAGTTCAGGACACACTTATGTTCGGGTGAAAATTGGGGTTTGGTTTAGGGTTGGGTAAGATGTATTTTTGATATCACACTGAATGGTATACTCTTGATGGGGAAAATTTTTGGAAGTTTTTCCATTCTCCATTAAAACCTATGGGAATCATTACAGTGAAAGGCAGCCCACGGCTAGGGGGATGGAGTGTCTCCTGTGCTCCGAAGGACCGAAGCAATAAAACGGTCTCCAATAATCCGGCGTTTTAAGGGTTAAGTAACCCTGAAGGGTAACTTAACCCTTAAAACGTTGGATTTCAGGAGAAAATTGGAATCCACTGCTGCGCGCATTTTTGGCACTCCCGGGAAAGGCAGCCCGTCCCTGCGGGCGTGAGGGCCCTTCTGCGACGCCCACGACCGTAGGAATGCAACGGTCTGCAAGATTCTGTCATGTTCTGGTTTGAGTAATCCTGAAAGGTTATCTTCCTGAGAGGTATACTGTCGATAGGGAAAATTTTTGGAAGTCTTTCCGTTCTCCATTATAGCCTATGGGATTCATTGGAATCGGTTAGGGTTAGAGTTCAGGACACACTTATGTTCGGGTGAAAATTGGGGTTTGGTTTAGGGTTGGGTAAGATGTATTTTTGATATCACACTGAATGGTATACTCTTGATGGGGAATATTTTTGGAAGTTTTTCCATTCTCCATTAAAACCTATGGGAATCATTACAGTGAGTGGCAGCCCACGGCTAGGGGGATGGAGTGTCTCCTGTGCTCCGAAGGACCGAAGCAATAAAACGGTCTCCAATAATCCGGCGTTTTAAGGGTTAAGTAACCCTGAAGGGTAACTTAACCCTTAAAACGTTGGATTTCAGGAGAAAATTGGAATCCACTGCTGGGCGCATTTTTGGCACTCCCGGGAAAGGCAGCCCGTCCCTGCGGGCGTGAGGGCCCTTCTGCGACGCCCACGACCGAAGGAATGCGACGGTCTGCAAGATTCTGTCATGTTCTGGGTTGAGTAATCCTGAAAGGTTATCTTCCTGAGAGGTATACTGTCGATAGGGAAAATTTTTGGAAGTCTTTCCGTTCTCCATTATAGCCTATGGGATTCATTGGAATGGGTTAGGGTTAGGGTTAGAGTTCAGGACACACTTATGTTCGGGTGAAAATTGGGGTTTGGTTTAGGGTTGGGTAAGATGTATTTTTGATATCACACTGAATGGTATACTCTTGATGGGGAATATTTTTGGAAGTTTTTCCATTCTCCATTAAAACCTATGGGAATCATTACAGTGAAAGGCAGCCCACGGCTAGGGGGATGGAGTGTCTCCTGTGCTCTGAAGGACCGAAGCAATAAAACGGTCTCCAATAATCCGGCGTTTTAAGGGTTAAGTAACCCTGAAGGGTAACTTAACCCTTAAAACGTTGGATTTCAGGAGAAAATTGGAATCCACTGCTGCGCGCATTTTTGGCACTCCCGGGAAAGGCAGCCCGTCCCTGCGGGCGTGAGGGCCCTTCTGCGACGCCCACGACCGAAGGAATGCGACGGTCTGCAAAATGCTGTCATGTTCTGGGTTGAGTAATCCTGAAAGGTTATCTTCCTGAGAGGTATACTGTCGATAGGGAAAATTTTTGGAAGTCTTTCCGTTCTCCATTATAGCCTATGGGATTCATTGGAATGGGTTAGGGTTAGGGTTAGAGTTCAGGACACACTTATGTTCGGGTGAAAATTGGGGTTGGGTTTAGGGTTGGGTAAGATGTATTTTTGATATCACACTGAATGGTATACTCTTGATGGGGAATATTTTTGGAAGTTTTTCCATTCTCCATTAAAACCTATGGGAATCATTACAGTGAAAGGCAGCCCACGGCTAGGGGGATGGAGTGTCTCCTGTGCTCCGAAGGACCGAAGCAATAAAACGGTCTCCAATAATCCGGCGTTTTAAGGGTTAAGTAACCCTGAAGGGTAACTTAACCCTTAAAACGTTGGATTTCAGGAGAAAATTGGAATCCACTGCTGGGCGCATTTTTGGCACTCCCGGGAAAGGCAGCCCGTCCCTGCGGGCGTGAGGGCCCTTCTGCGACGCCCACGACCGAAGGAATGCGACGGTCTGCAAAATGCTGTCATGTTCTGGGTTGAGTAATCCTGAAAGGTTATCTTCCTGAGAGGTATACTGTCGATAGGGAAAATTTTTGGAAGTCTTTCCGTTCTCCATTATAGCCTATGGGATTCATTGGAATGGGTTAGGGTTAGAGTTCAGGACACACTTATGTTCGGGTGAAAATTGGGGTTTGGTTTAGGGTTGGATAAGATGTATTTTTGATATCACACTGAATGGTATACTCTTGATGGGGAATATTTTTGGAAGTTTTTCCATTCTCCATTAAAACCTATGGGAATCATTACAGTGAAAGGCAGCCCACGGCTAGGGGGATGGAGTGTCTCCTGTGCTCCGAAGGACCGAAGCAATAAAACGGTCTCCAATAATCCGGCGTTTTAAGGGTTAAGTAACCCTGAAGGGTAACTTAACCCTTAAAACGTTGGATTTCAGGAGAAAATTGGAATCCACTGCTGGGCGCATTTTTGGCACTCCCGGGAAAGGCAGCCCGTCCCTGCGGGCGTGAGGGCCCTTCTGCGACGCCCACGACCGAAGGAATGCGACGGTCTGCAAAATGCTGTCATGTTCTGGGTTGAGTAATCCTGAAAGGTTATCTTCCTGAGAGGTATACTGTCGATAGGGAAAATTTTTGGAAGTCTTTCCGTTCTCCATTATAGCCTATGGGATTCATTGGAATGGGTTAGGGTTAGAGTTCAGGACACACTTATGTTCGGGTGAAAATTGGGGTTTGGTTTAGGGTTGGATAAGATGTATTTTTGATATCACACTGAATGGTATACTCTTGATGGGGAATATTTTTGGAAGTTTTTCCATTCTCCATTAAAACCTATGGGAATCATTACAGTGAAAGGCAGCCCACGGCTAGGGGGATGGAGTGTCTCCTGTGCTCCGAAGGACCGAAGCAATAAAACGGTCTCCAATAATCCGGCGTTTTAAGGGTTAAGTAACCCTGAAGGGTAACTTAACCCTTAAAACGTTGGATTTCAGGAGAAAATTGGAATCCACTGCTGGGCGCATTTTTGGCACTCCCGGGAAAGGCAGCCCGTCCCTGCGGGCGTGAGGGCCCTTCTGCGACGCCCACGACCGAAGGAATGCGACGGTCTGCAAGATTCTGTCATGTTATGGGTTGAGTAATCCTGAAAGGTTATCTTCCTGAGAGGTATACTGTCGATAGGGAAAATTTTTGGAAGTCTTTCCGTTCTCCATTATAGCCTATGGGATTCATTGGAATGGGTTAGGGTTAGGGTTAGAGTTCAGGACACACTTATGTTCGGGTGAAAATTGGGGTTTGGTTTAGGGTTGGGTAAGATGTATTTTTGATATCACACTGAATGGTATACTCTTGATGGGGAATATTTTTGGAAGTTTTTCCATTCTCCATTAAAACCTATGGGAATCATTACAGTGAAAGGCAGCCCACGGCTAGGGGGATGGAGTGTCTCCTGTGCTCCGAAGGACCGAAGCAATAAAACGGTCTCCAATAATCCGGCGTTTTAAGGGTTAAGTAACCCTGAAGGGTAACTTAACCCTTAAAACGTTGGATTTCAGGAGAAAATTGGAATCCACTGCTGGGCGCATTTTTGGCACTCCCGGGAAAGGCAGCCCGTCCCTGCGGGCGTGAGGGCCCTTCTGCGACGCCCACGACCGAAGGAATGCGACGGTCTGCAAAATGCTGTCATGTTCTGGGTTGAGTAATCCTGAAAGGTTATCTTCCTGAGAGGTATACTGTCGATAGGGAAAATTTTTGGAAGTCTTTCCGTTCTCCATTATAGCCTATGGGATTCATTGGAATGGGTTAGGGTTAGAGTTCAGGACACACTTATGTTCGGGTGAAAATTGGGGTTTGGTTTAGGGTTGGGTAAGATGTATTTTTGATATCACACTGAATGGTATACTCTTGATGGGGAAAATTTTTGGAAGTTTTTCCATTCTCCATTAAAACCTATGGGAATCATTACAGTGAAAGGCAGCCCACGGCTAGGGGGATGGAGTGTCTCCTGTGCTCCGAAGGACCGAAGCAATAAAACGGTCTCCAATAATCCGGCGTTTTAAGGGTTAAGTAACCCTGAAGGGTAACTTAACCCTTAAAACGTTGGATTTCAGGAGAAAATTGGAATCCACTGCTGGGCGCATTTTTGGCACTCCCGGGAAAGGCAGCCCGTCCCTGCGGGCGTGAGGGCCCTTCTGCGACGCCCACGACCGAAGGAATGCGACGGTCTGCAAGATTCTGTCATGTTCTGGGTTGAGTAATCCTGAAAGGTTATCTTCCTGAGAGGTATACTGTCGATAGGGAAAATTTTTGGAAGTCTTTCCGTTCTCCATTATAGCCTATGGGATTCATTGGAATGGGTTAGGGTTAGGGTTAGAGTTCAGGACACACTTATGTTCGGGTGAAAATTGGGGTTTGGTTTAGGGTTGGGTAAGATGTATTTTTGATATCACACTGAATGGTATACTCTTGATGGGGAATATTTTTGGAAGTTTTTCCATTCTCCATTAAAACCTATGGGAATCATTACAGTGAAAGGCAGCCCACGGCTAGGGGGATGGAGTGTCTCCTGTGCTCCGAAGGACCGAAGCAATAAAACGGTCTCCAATAATCCGGCGTTTTAAGGGTTAAGTAACCCTGAAGGGTAACTTAACCCTTAAAACGTTGGATTTCAGGAGAAAATTGGAATCCACTGCTGCGCGCATTTTTGGCACTCCCGGGAAAGGCAGCCCGTCCCTGCGGGCGTGAGGGCCCTTCTGCGACGCCCACGACCGAAGGAATGCGACGGTCTGCAAAATGCTGTCATGTTCTGGGTTGAGTAATCCTGAAAGGTTATCTTCCTGAGAGGTATACTGTCGATAGGGAAAATTTTTGGAAGTCTTTCCGTTCTCCATTATAGCCTATGGGATTCATTGGAATGGGTTAGGGTTAGGGTTAGAGTTCAGGACACACTTATGTTCGGGTGAAAATTGGGGTTTGGTTTAGGGTTGGGTAAGATGTATTTTTGATATCACACTGAATGGTATACTCTTGATGGGGAATATTTTTGGAAGTTTTTCCATTCTCCATTAAAACCTATGGGAATCATTACAGTGAAAGGCAGCCCACGGCTAGGGGGATGGAGTGTCTCCTGTGCTCCGAAGGACCGAAGCAATAAAACGGTCTCCAATAATCCGGCGTTTTAAGGGTTAAGTAACCCTGAAGGGTAACTTAACCCTTAAAACGTTGGATTTCAGGAGAAAATTGGAATCCACTGCTGCGCGCATTTTTGGCACTCCCGGGAAAGGCAGCCCGTCCCTGCGGGCGTGAGGGCCCTTCTGCGACGCCCACGACCGAAGGAATGCGACGGTCTGCAAAATGCTGTCATGTTCTGGGTTGAGTAATCCTGAAAGGTTATCTTCCTGAGAGGTATACTGTCGATAGGGAAAATTTTTGGAAGTCTTTCCGTTCTCCATTATAGCCTATGGGATTCATTGGAATGGGTTAGGGTTAGGGTTAGAGTTCAGGACACACTTATGTTCGGGTGAAAATTGGGGTTTGGTTTAGGGTTGGGTAAGATGTATTTTTGATATCACACTGAATGGTATACTCTTGATGGGGAATATTTTTGGAAGTTTTTCCATTCTCCATTAAAACCTATGGGAATCATTACAGTGAAAGGCAGCCCACGGCTAGGGGGATGGAGTGTCTCCTGTGCTCCGAAGGACCGAAGCAATAAAACGGTCTCCAATAATCCGGCGTTTTAAGGGTTAAGTAACCCTGAAGGGTAACTTAACCCTTAAAACGTTGGATTTCAGGAGAAAATTGGAATCCACTGCTGCGCGCATTTTTGGCACTCCCGGGAAAGGCAGCCCGTCCCTGCGGGCGTGAGGGCCCTTCTGCGACGCCCACGACCGAAGGAATGCGACGGTCTGCAAAATGCTGTCATGTTCTGGGTTGAGTAATCCTGAAAGGTTATCTTCCTGAGAGGTATACTGTCGATAGGGAAAATTTTTGGAAGTCTTTCCGTTCTCCATTATAGCCTATGGGATTCATTGGAATGGGTTAGGGTTAGGGTTAGAGTTCAGGACACACTTATGTTCGGGTGAAAATTGGGGTTTGGTTTAGGGTTGGGTAAGATGTATTTTTGATATCACACTGAATGGTATACTCTTGATGGGGAATATTTTTGGAAGTTTTTCCATTCTCCATTAAAACCTATGGGAATCATTACAGTGAAAGGCAGCCCACGGCTAGGGGGATGGAGTGTCTCCTGTGCTCCGAAGGACCGAAGCAATAAAACGGTCTCCAATAATCCGGCGTTTTAAGGGTTAAGTAACCCTGAAGGGTAACTTAACCCTTAAAACGTTGGATTTCAGGAGAAAATTGGAATCCACTGCTGGGCGCATTTTTGGCACTCCCGGGAAAGGCAGCCCGTCCCTGCGGGCGTGAGGGCCCTTCTGCGACGCCCACGACCGAAGGAATGCGACGGTCTGCAAAATGCTGTCATGTTCTGGGTTGAGTAATCCTGAAAGGTTATCTTCCTGAGAGGTATACTGTCGATAGGGAAAATTTTTGGAAGTCTTTCCGTTCTCCATTATAGCCTATGGGATTCATTGGAATGGGTTAGGGTTAGAGTTCAGGACACACTTATGTTCGGGTGAAAATTGGGGTTTGGTTTAGGGTTGGGTAAGATGTATTTTTGATATCACACTGAATGGTATACTCTTGATGGGGAATATTTTTGGAAGTTTTTCCATTCTCCATTAAAACCTATGGGAATCATTACAGTGAAAGGCAGCCCACGGCTAGGGGGATGGAGTGTCTCCTGTGCTCCGAAGGACCGAAGCAATAAAACGGTCTCCAATAATCCGGCGTTTTAAGGGTTAAGTAACCCTGAAGGGTAACTTAACCCTTAAAACGTTGGATTTCAGGAGAAAATTGGAATCCACTGCTGGGCGCATTTTTGGCACTCCCGGGAAAGGCAGCCCGTCCCTGCGGGCGTGAGGGCCCTTCTGCGACGCCCACGACCGAAGGAATGCGACGGTCTGCAAAATGCTGTCATGTTCTGGGTTGAGTAATCCTGAAAGGTTATCTTCCTGAGAGGTATACTGTCGATAGGGAAAATTTTTGGAAGTCTTTCCGTTCTCCATTATAGCCTATGGGATTCATTGGAATGGGTTAGGGTTAGAGTTCAGGACACACTTATGTTCGGGTGAAAATTGGGGTTTGGTTTAGGGTTGGGTAAGATGTATTTTTGATATCACACTGAATGGTATACTCTTGATGGGGAATATTTTTGGAAGTTTTTCCATTCTCCATTAAAACCTATGGGAATCATTACAGTGAAAGGCAGCCCACGGCTAGGGGGATGGAGTGTCTCCTGTGCTCCGAAGGACCGAAGCAATAAAACGGTCTCCAATAATCCGGCGTTTTAAGGGTTAAGTAACCCTGAAGGGTAACTTAACCCTTAAAACGTTGGATTTCAGGAGAAAATTGGAATCCACTGCTGGGCGCATTTTTGGCACTCCCGGGAAAGGCAGCCCGTCCCTGCGGGCGTGAGGGCCCTTCTGCGACGCCCACGACCGAAGGAATGCGACGGTCTGCAAAATGCTGTCATGTTCTGGGTTGAGTAATCCTGAAAGGTTATCTTCCTGAGAGGTATACTGTCGATAGGGAAAATTTTTGGAAGTCTTTCCGTTCTCCATTATAGCCTATGGGATTCATTGGAATGGGTTAGGGTTAGAGTTCAGGACACACTTATGTTCGGGTGAAAATTGGGGTTTGGTTTAGGGTTGGGTAAGATGTATTTTTGATATCACACTGAATGGTATACTCTTGATGGGGAATATTTTTGGAAGTTTTTCCATTCTCCATTAAAACCTATGGGAATCATTACAGTGAAAGGCAGCCCACGGCTAGGGGGATGGAGTGTCTCCTGTGCTCCGAAGGACCGAAGCAATAAAACGGTCTCCAATAATCCGGCGTTTTAAGGGTTAAGTAACCCTGAAGGGTAACTTAACCCTTAAAACGTTGGATTTCAGGAGAAAATTGGAATCCACTGCTGCGTGCATTTTTGGCACTCCCGGGAAAGGCAGCCCGTCCCTGCGGGCGTGAGGGCCCTTCTGCGACGCCCACGACCGAAGGAATGCGACGGTCTGCAAAATGCTGTCATGTTCTGGGTTGAGTAATCCTGAAAGGTTATCTTCCTGAGAGGTATACTGTCGATAGGGAAAATTTTTGGAAGTCTTTCCGTTCTCCATTATAGCCTATGGGATTCATTGGAATGGGTTAGGGTTAGAGTTCAGGACACACTTATGTTCGGGTGAAAATTGGGGTTTGGTTTAGGGTTGGGTAAGATGTATTTTTGATATCACACTGAATGGTATACTCTTGATGGGGAATATTTTTGGAAGTTTTTCCATTCTCCATTAAAACCTATGGGAATCATTACAGTGAAAGGCAGCCCACGGCTAGGGGGATGGAGTGTCTCCTGTGCTCCGAAGGACCGAAGCAATAAAACGGTCTCCAATAATCCGGCGTTTTAAGGGTTAAGTAACCCTGAAGGGTAACTTAACCCTTAA
Source organism: Heteronotia binoei (assembly GCF_032191835.1). Classification (NCBI taxonomy): domain Eukaryota; kingdom Metazoa; phylum Chordata; class Lepidosauria; order Squamata; family Gekkonidae; genus Heteronotia; species Heteronotia binoei. Next base: position 28,137 of record NW_026800208.1, on the reverse strand, counting down.
AACGTTGGATTTCAGGAGAAAATTGGAATCCACTGCTGGGCGCATTTTTGGCACTCCCGGGAAAGGCAGCCCGTCCCTGCGGGCGTGAGGGCCCTTCTGCGACGCCCACGACCGAAGGAATGCGACGGTCTGCAAAATGCTGTCATGTTCTGGGTTGAGTAATCCTGAAAGGTTATCTTCCTGAGAGGTATACTGTCGATAGGGAAAATTTTTGGAAGTCTTCCGTTCTCCATTATAGCCTATGGGATTCATTGGAATGGGTTAGGGTTAGAGTTCAGGACACACTTATGTTCGGGTGAAAATTGGGGTTTGGTTTAGGGTTGGGTAAGATGTATTTTTGATATCACACTGAATGGTATACTCTTGATGGGGAATATTTTTGGAAGTTTTTCCATTCTCCATTAAAACCTATGGGAATCATTACAGTGAAAGGCAGCCCACGGCTAGGGGGATGGAGTGTCTCCTGTGCTCCGAAGGACCGAAGCAATAAAACGGTCTCCAATAATCCGGCGTTTTAAGGGTTAAGTAACCCTGAAGGGTAACTTAACCTTAAAACGTTGGATTTCAGGAGAAAATTGGAATCCACTGCTGGGCGCATTTTTGGCACTCCCGGGAAAGGCAGCCCGTCCCTGCGGGCGTGAGGGCCCTTCTGCGACGCCCACGACCGAAGGAATGCGACGGTCTGCAAAATGCTGTCATGTTCTGGGTTGAGTAATCCTGAAAGGTTATCTTCCTGAGAGGTATACTGTCGATAGGGAAAATTTTTGGAAGTCTTTCCGTTCTCCATTATAGCCTATGGGATTCATTGGAATGGGTTAGGGTTAGAGTTCAGGACACACTTATGTTCGGGTGAAAATTGGGGTTTGGTTGGGTTGGGTAAGATGTATTTTTGATATCACACTGAATGGTATACTCTTGATGGGGAATATTTTTGGAAGTTTTTCCATTCTCCATTAAAACCTATGGGAATCATTACAGTGAAAGGCAGCCCACGGCTAGGGGGATGGAGTGTCTCCTGTGCTCCGAAGGACCGAAGCAATAAAACGGTCTCCAATAATCCGGCGTTTTAAGGGTTAAGTAACCCTGAAGGGTAACTTAACCCTTAAAACGTTGGATTTCAGGAGAAAATTGGAATCCACTGCTGGGCGCATTTTTGGCACTCCCGGGAAAGGCAGCCCGTCCCTGCGGGCGTGAGGGCCCTTCTGCGACGCCCACGACCGAAGGAATGCGACGGTCTGCAAAATGCTGTCATGTTCTGGGTTGAGTAATCCTGAAAGGTTATCTTCCTGAGAGGTATACTGTCGATAGGGAAAATTTTTGGAAGTCTTTCCGTTCTCCATTATAGCCTATGGGATTCATTGGAATGGGTTAGGGTTAGAGTTCAGGACACACTTATGTTCGGGTGAAAATTGGGGTTTGGTTTAGGGTTGGGTAAGATGTATTTTTGATATCACACTGAATGGTATACTCTTGATGGGGAATATTTTTGGAAGTTTTTCCATTCTCCATTAAAACCTATGGGAATCATTACAGTGAAAGGCAGCCCACGGCTAGGGGGATGGAGTGTCTCCTGTGCTCCGAAGGACCGAAGCAATAAAACGGTCTCCAATAATCCGGCGTTTTAAGGGTTAAGTAACCCTGAAGGGTAACTTAACCCTTAAAACGTTGGATTTCAGGAGAAAATTGGAATCCACTGCTGGGCGCATTTTTGGCACTCCGGGAAAGGCAGCCCGTCCCTGCGGGCGTGAGGGCCCTTCTGCGACGCCCACGACCGAAGGAATGCGACGGTCTGCAAAATGCTGTCATGTTCTGGGTTGAGTAATCCTGAAAGGTTATCTTCCTGAGAGGTATACTGTCGATAGGGAAAATTTTTGGAAGTCTTTCCGTTCTCCATTATAGCCTATGGGATTCATTGGAATGGGTTAGGGTTAGAGTTCAGGACACACTTATGTTCGGGTGAAAATTGGGGTTTGGTTTAGGGTTGGGTAAGATGTATTTTTGATATCACACTGAATGGTATACTCTTGATGGGGAAAATTTTTGGAAGTTTTTCCATTCTCCATTAAAACCTATGGGAATCATTACAGTGAAAGGCAGCCCACGGCTAGGGGGATGGAGTGTCTCCTGTGCTCCGAAGGACCGAAGCAATAAAACGGTCTCCAATAATCCGGCGTTTTAAGGGTTAAGTAACCCTGAAGGGTAACTTAACCCTTAAAACGTTGGATTTCAGGAGAAAATTGGAATCCACTGCTGGGCGCATTTTTGGCACTCCCGGGAAAGGCAGCCCGTCCCTGCGGGCGTGAGGGCCCTTCTGCGACACCCACGACCGTAGGACTGCAACGGTCTGCAAGATTCTGTCATGTTCTGGGTTGAGTAATCCTGAAAGGTTATCTTCCTGAGAGGTATACTGTCGATAGGGAAAATTTTTGGAAGTCTTTCCGTTCTCCATTATAGCCTATGGGATTCATTGGAATGGGTTAGGGTTAGAGTTCAGGACACACTTATGTTCGGGTGAAAATTGGGGTTTGGTTTAGGGTTGGGTAAGATGTATTTTTGATATCACACTTAATGGTATACTCTTGATGGGGAATATTTTTGGAAGTTTTTCCATTCTCCATTAAAACCTATGGGAATCATTACAGTGAAAGGCAGCCCACGGCTAGGGGGATGGAGTGTCTCCTGTGCTCCGAAGGACCGAAGCAATAAAACGGTCTCCAATAATCCGGCGTTTTAAGGGTTAAGTAACCCTGAAGGGTAACTTAACCCTTAAAACGTTGGATTTCAGGAGAAAATTGGAATCCACTGCTGCGCGCATTTTTGGCACTCCCGGGAAAGGCAGCCCGTCCCTGCGGGCGTGAGGGCCCTTCTGCGACGCCCACGACCGAAGGAATGCGACGGTCTGCAAAATGCTGTCATGTTCTGGGTTGAGTAATCCTGAAAGGTTATCATCCTGAGAGGTATACTGTCGATAGGGAAAATTTTTGGAAGTCTTTCCGTTCTCCATTATAGCCTATGGGATTCATTGGAATGGGTTAGGGGTTAGAGTTCAGGACACACTTATGTTCGGGTGAAAATTGGGGTTTGGTTTAGGGTTGGGTAAGATGTATTTTTGATATCACACTGAATGGTATACTCTTGATGGGGAATATTTTGGAAGTTTTTCCATTCTCCATTAAAACCTATGGGAATCATTACAGTGAAAGGCAGCCCACGGCTAGGGGGATGGAGTGTCTCCTGTGCTCCGAAGGACCGAAGCAATAAAACGGTCTCCAATAATCCGGCGTTTTAAGGGTTAAGTAACCCTGAAGGGTAACTTAACCCTTAAAACGTTGGATTTCAGGAGAAAATTGGAATCCACTGCTGCGCGCATTTTTGGCACTCCCGGGAAAGGCAGCCCGTCCCTGCGGGCGTGAGGGCCCTTCTGCGACGCCCACGACCGAAGGAATGCGACGGTCTGCAAAATGCTGTCATGTTCTGGGTTGAGTAATCCTGAAAGGTTATCTTCCTGAGAGGTATACTGTCGATAGGGAAAATTTTTGGAAGTCTTTCCGTTCTCCATTATAGCCTATGGGATTCATTGGAATGGGTTAGGGTTAGAGTTCAGGACACACTTATGTTCGGGTGAAAATTGGGGTTTGGTTTAGGGTTGGGTAAGATGTATTTTTGATATCACACTGAATGGTATACTCTTGATGGGGAATATTTTTGGAAGTTTTTCCATTCTCCATTAAAACCTATGGGAATCATTACAGTGAAAGGCAGCCCACGGCTAGGGGGATGGAGTGTCTCCTGTGCTCCGAAGGACCGAAGCAATAAAACGGTCTCCAATAATCCGGCGTTTTAAGGGTTAAGTAACCCTGAAGGGTAACTTAACCCTTAAAACGTTGGATTTCAGGAGAAAATTGGAATCCACTGCTGGGCGCATTTTTGGCACTCCCGGGAAAGGCAGCCCGTCCCTGCGGGCGTGAGGGCCCTTCTGCGACGCCCACGACCGAAGGAATGCGACGGTCTGCAAAATGCTGTCATGTTCTGGGTGCAGTAATCCTGAAAGGTTATCTTCCTGAGAGGTATACTGTCGATAGGGAAAATTTTTGGAAGTCTTTCCGTTCTCCATTATAGCCTATGGGATTCATTGGAATGGGTTAGGGTTAGGGTTAGAGTTCAGGACACACTTATGTTCGGGTGAAAATTGGGGTTTGGTTTAGGGTTGGGTAAGATGTATTTTTGATATCACACTGAATGGTATACTTTTGATGGGGAATATTTTTGGAAGTTTTTCCATTCTCCATTAAAACCTATGGGAATCATTACAGTGAAAGGCAGCCCACGGCTAGGGGGATGGAGTGTCTCCTGTGCTCCGAAGGACCGAAGCAATAAAACGGTCTCCAATAATCCGGCGTTTTAAAGGGTTAAGTAACCCTGAAGGGTAACTTAACCCTTAAAACGTTGGATTTCAGGAGAAAATTGGAATCCACTGCTGGGCGCATTTTTGGCACTCCCGGGAAAGGCAGCCCGTCCCTGCGGGCGTGAGGGCCCTTCTGCGACGCCCACGACCGAAGGAATGCGACGGTCTGCAAAATGCTGTCATGTTCTGGGTTGAGTAATCCTGAAAGGTTATCTTCCTGAGAGGTATACTGTCGATAGGGAAAATTTTTGGAAGTCTTTCCGTTCTCCATTATAGCCTATGGGATTCATTGGAATGGGTTAGGGTTAGAGTTCAGGACACACTTATGTTCGGGTGAAAATTGGGGTTTGGTTTAGGGTTGGGTAAGATGTATTTTTGATATCACACTGAATGGTATACTCTTGATGGGGAATATTTTTGGAAGTTTTTCCATTCTCCATTAAAACCTATGGGAATCATTACAGTGAAAGGCAGCCCACGGCTAGGGGGATGGAGTGTCTCCTGTGCTCCGAAGGACCGAAGCAATAAAACGGTCTCCAATAATCCGGCGTTTTAAAGGGTTAAGTAACCCTGAAGGGTAACTTAACCCTTAAAACGTTGGATTTCAGGAGAAAATTGGAATCCACTGCTGGGCGCATTTTTGGCACTCCCGGGAAAGGCAGCCCGTCCCTGCGGGCGTGAGGGCCCTTCTGCGACGCCCACGACCGAAGGAATGCGACGGTCTGCAAAATGCTGTCATGTTCTGGGTTGAGTAATCCTGAAAGGTTATCTTCCTGAGAGGTATACTGTCGATAGGGAAAATTTTTGGAAGTCTTTCCGTTCTCCATTATAGCCTATGGGATTCATTGGAATGGGTTAGGGTTAGAGTTCAGGACACACTTATGTTCGGGTGAAAATTGGGGTTTGGTTTAGGGTTGGGTAAGATGTATTTTTGATATCACACTGAATGGTATACTCTTGATGGGGAAAATTTTTGGAAGTTTTTCCATTCTCCATTAAAACCTATGGGAATCATTACAGTGAAAGGCAGCCCACGGCTAGGGGGATGGAGTGTCTCCTGTGCTCCGAAGGACCGAAGCAATAAAACGGTCTCCAATAATCCGGCGTTTTAAGGGTTAAGTAACCCTGAAGGGTAACTTAACCCTTAAAACGTTGGATTTCAGGAGAAAATTGGAATCCACTGCTGGGCGGATTTTTGGCACTCCCGGGAAAGGCAGCCCGTCCCTGCGGGCGTGAGGGCCCTTCTGCGACGCCCATGACCGAAGGAATGCGACGGTCTGAAAAATGCTGTCATGTTCTGGGTTGAGTAATCCTGAAAGGTTATCTTCCTGAGAGGTATACTGTCGATAGGGAAAATTTTTGGAAGTCTTTCCGTTCTCCATTATAGCCTATGGGATTCATTGGAATGGGTTAGGGTTAGGGTTAGAGTTCAGGACACACTTATGTTCGGGTGAAAATTGGGGTTTGGTTTAGGGTTGGGTAAGATGTATTTTTGATATCACACTGAATGGTATACTCTTGATGGGGAAAATTTTTGGAAGTTTTTCCATTCTCCATTAAAACCTATGGGAATCATTACAGTGAAAGGCAGCCCACGGCTAGGGGGATGGAGTGTCTCCTGTGCTCCGAAGGACCGAAGCAATAAAACGGTCTCCAATAATCCGGCGTTTTAAGGGTTAAGTAACCCTGAAGGGTAACTTAACCCTTAAAACGTTGGATTTCAGGAGAAAATTGGAATCCACTGCTGCGCGCATTTTTGGCACTCCCGGGAAAGGCAGCCCGTCCCTGCGGGCGTGAGGGCCCTTCTGCGACGCCCACGACCGAAGGAATGCGACGGTCTGCAAAATGCTGTCATGTTCTGGGTTGAGTAATCCTGAAAGGTTATCTTCCTGAGAGGTATACTGTCGATAGGGAAAATTTTTGGAAGTCTTTCCGTTCTCCATTATAGCCTATGGGATTCATTGGAATGGGTTAGGGTTAGGGTTAGAGTTCAGGACACACTTATGTTCGGGTGAAAATTGGGGTTTGGTTTAGGGTTGGGTAAGATGTATTTTTGATATCACACTGAATGGTATACTTTTGATGGGGAATATTTTTGGAAGTTTTTCCATTCTCCATTAAAACCTATGGGAATCATTACAGTGAAAGGCAGCCCACGGCTAGGGGGATGGAGTGTCTCCTGTGCTCCGAAGGACCGAAGCAATAAAACGGTCTCCAATAATCCGGCGTTTTAAGGGTTAAGTAACCCTGAAGGGTAACTTAACCCTTAAAACGTTGGATTTCAGGAGAAAATTGGAATCCACTGCTGCGCGCATTTTTGGCACTCCCGGGAAAGGCAGCCCGTCCCTGCGGGCGTGAGGGCCCTTCTGCGACGCCCACGACCGAAGGAATGCGACGGTCTGCAAAATGCTGTCATGTTCTGGGTTGAGTAATCCTGAAAGGTTATCTTCCTGAGAGGTATACTGTCGATAGGGAAAATTTTTGGAAGTCTTTCCGTTCTCCATTATAGCCTATGGGATTCATTGGAATGGGTTAGGGTTAGGGTTAGAGTTCAGGACACACTTATGTTCGGGTGAAAATTGGGGTTTGGTTTAGGGTTGGGTAAGATGTATTTTTGATATCACACTGAATGGTATACTCTTGATGGGGAATATTTTTGGAAGTTTTTCCATTCTCCATTAAAACCTATGGGAATCATTACAGTGAAAGGCAGCCCACGGCTAGGGGGATGGAGTGTCTCCTGTGCTCCGAAGGACCGAAGCAATAAAACGGTCTCCAATAATCCGGCGTTTTAAGGGTTAAGTAACCCTGAAGGGTAACTTAACCCTTAAAACGTTGGATTTCAGGAGAAAATTGGAATCCACTGCTGGGCGCATTTTTGGCACTCCCGGGAAAGGCAGCCCGTCCCTGCGGGCGTGAGGGCCCTTCTGCGACGCCCACGACCGAAGGAATGCGACGGTCTGCAAAATGCTGTCATGTTCTGGGTTGAGTAATCCTGAAAGGTTATCTTCCTGAGAGGTATACTGTCGATAGGGAAAATTTTTGGAAGTCTTTCCGTTCTCCATTATAGCCTATGGGATTCATTGGAATGGGTTAGGGTTAGAGTTCAGGACACACTTATGTTCGGGTGAAAATTGGGGTTTGGTTTAGGGTTGGGTAAGATGTATTTTTGATATCACACTGAATGGTATACTCTTGATGGGGAAAATTTTTGGAAGTTTTTCCATTCTCCATTAAAACCTATGGGAATCATTACAGTGAAAGGCAGCCCACGGCTAGGGGGATGGAGTGTCTCCTGTGCTCCGAAGGACCGAAGCAATAAAACGGTCTCCAATAATCCGGCGTTTTAAGGGTTAAGTAACCCTGAAGGGTAACTTAACCCTTAAAACGTTGGATTTCAGGAGAAAATTGGAATCCACTGCTGGGCGCATTTTTGGCACTCCCGGGAAAGGCAGCCCGTCCCTGCGGGCGTGAGGGCCCTTCTGCGACACCCACGACCGTAGGACTGCAACGGTCTGCAAGATTCTGTCATGTTCTGGGTTGAGTAATCCTGAAAGGTTATCTTCCTGAGAGGTATACTGTCGATAGGGAAAATTTTTGGAAGTCTTTCCGTTCTCCATTATAGCCTATGGGATTCATTGGAATGGGTTAGGGTTAGAGTTCAGGACACACTTATGTTCGGGTGAAAATTGGGGTTTGGTTTAGGGTTGGGTAAGATGTATTTTTGATATCACACTTAATGGTATACTCTTGATGGGGAATATTTTTGGAAGTTTTTCCATTCTCCATTAAAACCTATGGGAATCATTACAGTGAAAGGCAGCCCACGGCTAGGGGGATGGAGTGTCTCCTGTGCTCCGAAGGACCGAAGCAATAAAACGGTCTCCAATAATCCGGCGTTTTAAGGGTTAAGTAACCCTGAAGGGTAACTTAACCCTTAAAACGTTGGATTTCAGGAGAAAATTGGAATCCACTGCTGGGCGCATTTTTGGCACTCCCGGGAAAGGCAGCCCGTCCCTGCGGGCGTGAGGGCCCTTCTGCGACACCCACGACCGTAGGACTGCAACGGTCTGCAAGATTCTGTCATGTTCTGGGTTGAGTAATCCTGAAAGGTTATCTTCCTGAGAGGTATACTGTCGATAGGGAAAATTTTTGGAAGTCTTTCCGTTCTCCATTATAGCCTATGGGATTCATTGGAATGGGTTAGGGTTAGAGTTCAGGACACACTTATGTTCGGGTGAAAATTGGGGTTTGGTTTAGGGTTGGGTAAGATGTATTTTTGATATCACACTTAATGGTATACTCTTGATGGGGAATATTTTTGGAAGTTTTTCCATTCTCCATTAAAACCTATGGGAATCATTACAGTGAAAGGCAGCCCACGGCTAGGGGGATGGAGTGTCTCCTGTGCTCCGAAGGACCGAAGCAATAAAACGGTCTCCAATAATCCGGCGTTTTAAGGGTTAAGTAACCCTGAAGGGTAACTTAACCCTTAAAACGTTGGATTTCAGGAGAAAATTGGAATCCACTGCTGCGCGCATTTTTGGCACTCCCGGGAAAGGCAGCCCGTCCCTGCGGGCGTGAGGGCCCTTCTGCGACGCCCACGACCGAAGGAATGCGACGGTCTGCAAAATGCTGTCATGTTCTGGGTTGAGTAATCCTGAAAGGTTATCATCCTGAGAGGTATACTGTCGATAGGGAAAATTTTTGGAAGTCTTTCCGTTCTCCATTATAGCCTATGGGATTCATTGGAATGGGTTAGGGTTAGAGTTCAGGACACACTTATGTTCGGGTGAAAATTGGGGTTTGGTTTAGGGTTGGGTAAGATGTATTTTTGATATCACACTGAATGGTATACTCTTGATGGGGAATATTTTTGGAAGTTTTTCCATTCTCCATTAAAACCTATGGGAATCATTACAGTGAAAGGCAGCCCACGGCTAGGGGGATGGAGTGTCTCCTGTGCTCCGAAGGACCGAAGCAATAAAACGGTCTCCAATAATCCGGCGTTTTAAGGGTTAAGTAACCCTGAAGGGTAACTTAACCCTTAAAACGTTGGATTTCAGGAGAAAATTGGAATCCACTGCTGGGCGCATTTTTGGCACTCCCGGGAAAGGCAGCCCGTCCCTGCGGGCGTGAGGGCCCTTCTGCGACGCCCACGACCGAAGGAATGCGACGGTCTGCAAAATGCTGTCATGTTCTGGGTTGAGTAATCCTGAAAGGTTATCATCCTGAGAGGTATACTGTCGATAGGGAAAATTTTTGGAAGTCTTTCCGTTCTCCATTATAGCCTATGGGATTCATTGGAATGGGTTAGGGTTAGGGTTAGAGTTCAGGACACACTTATGTTCGGGTGAAAATTGGGGTTTGGTTTAGGGTTGGGTAAGATGTATTTTTGATATCACACTGAATGGTATACTCTTGATGGGGAATATTTTTGGAAGTTTTTCCATTCTCCATTAAAACCTATGGGAATCATTACAGTGAAAGGCAGCCCACGGCTAGGGGGATGGAGTGTCTCCTGTGCTCCGAAGGACCGAAGCAATAAAACGGTCTCCAATAATCCGGCGTTTTAAGGGTTAAGTAACCCTGAAGGGTAACTTAACCCTTAAAACGTTGGATTTCAGGAGAAAATTGGAATCCACTGCTGGGCGCATTTTTGGCACTCCCGGGAAAGGCAGCCCGTCCCTGCGGGCGTGAGGGCCCTTCTGCGACGCCCACGACCGAAGGAATGCGACGGTCTGCAAAATGCTGTCATGTTCTGGGTTGAGTAATCCTGAAAGGTTATCTTCCTGAGAGGTATACTGTCGATAGGGAAAATTTTTGGAAGTCTTTCCGTTCTCCATTATAGCCTATGGGATTCATTGGAATGGGTTAGGGTTAGGGTTAGAGTTCAGGACACACTTATGTTCGGGTGAAAATTGGGGTTTGGTTTAGGGTTGGGTAAGATGTATTTTTGATATCACACTGAATGGTATACTCTTGATGGGGAAAATTTTTGGAAGTTTTTCCATTCTCCATTAAAACCTATGGGAATCATTACAGTGAAAGGCAGCCCACGGCTAGGGGGATGGAGTGTCTCCTGTGCTCCGAAGGACCGAAGCAATAAAACGGTCTCCAATAATCCGGCGTTTTAAGGGTTAAGTAACCCTGAAGGGTAACTTAACCCTTAAAACGTTGGATTTCAGGAGAAAATTGGAATCCACTGCTGGGCGGATTTTTGGCACTCCCGGGAAAGGCAGCCCGTCCCTGCGGGCGTGAGGGCCCTTCTGCGACGCCCACGACCGAAGGAATGCGACGGTCTGCAAAATGCTGTCATGTTCTGGGTTGAGTAATCCTGAAAGGTTATCTTCCTGAGAGGTATACTGTCGATAGGGAAAATTTTTGGAAGTCTTTCCGTTCTCCATTATAGCCTATGGGATTCATTGGAATGGGTTAGGGTTAGAGTTCAGGACACACTTATGTTCGGGTGAAAATTGGGGTTTGGTTTAGGGTTGGGTAAGATGTATTTTTGATATCACACTGAATGGTATACTCTTGATGGGGAATATTTTTGGAAGTTTTTCCATTCTCCATTAAAACCTATGGGAATCATTACAGTGAAAGGCAGCCCACGGCTAGGGGGATGGAGTGTCTCCTGTGCTCCGAAGGACCGAAGCAATAAAACGGTCTCCAATAATCCGGCGTTTTAAGGGTTAAGTAACCCTGAAGGGTAACTTAACCCTTAAAACGTTGGATTTCAGGAGAAAATTGGAATCCACTGCTGGGCGCATTTTTGGCACTCCCGGGAAAGGCAGCCCGTCCCTGCGGGCGTGAGGGCCCTTCTGCGACGCCCACGACCGAAGGAATGCGACGGTCTGCAAAATGCTGTCATGTTCTGGGTTGAGTAATCCTGAAAGGTTATCTTCCTGAGAGGTATACTGTCGATAGGGAAAATTTTTGGAAGTCTTTCCGTTCTCCATTATAGCCTATGGGATTCATTGGAATGGGTTAGGGTTAGGGTTAGAGTTCAGGACACACTTATGTTCGGGTGAAAATTGGGGTTTGGTTTAGGGTTGGGTAAGATGTATTTTTGATATCACACTGAATGGTATACTCTTGATGGGGAAAATTTTTGGAAGTTTTTCCATTCTCCATTAAAACCTATGGGAATCATTACAGTGAAAGGCAGCCCACGGCTAGGGGGATGGAGTGTCTCCTGTGCTCCGAAGGACCGAAGCAATAAAACGGTCTCCAATAATCCGGCGTTTTAAGGGTTAAGTAACCCTGAAGGGTAACTTAACCCTTAAAACGTTGGATTTCAGGAGAAAATTGGAATCCACTGCTGGGCGGATTTTTGGCACTCCCGGGAAAGGCAGCCCGTCCCTGCGGGCGTGAGGGCCCTTCTGCGACGCCCATGACCGAAGGAATGCGACGGTCTGAAAAATGCTGTCATGTTCTGGGTTGAGTAATCCTGAAAGGTTATCTTCCTGAGAGGTATACTGTCGATAGGGAAAATTTTTGGAAGTCTTTCCGTTCTCCATTATAGCCTATGGGATTCATTGGAATGGGTTAGGGTTAGGGTTAGAGTTCAGGACACACTTATGTTCGGGTGAAAATTGGGGTTTGGTTTAGGGTTGGGTAAGATGTATTTTTGATATCACACTGAATGGTATACTCTTGATGGGGAAAATTTTTGGAAGTTTTTCCATTCTCCATTAAAACCTATGGGAATCATTACAGTGAAAGGCAGCCCACGGCTAGGGGGATGGAGTGTCTCCTGTGCTCCGAAGGACCGAAGCAATAAAACGGTCTCCAATAATCCGGCGTTTTAAGGGTTAAGTAACCCTGAAGGGTAACTTAACCCTTAAAACGTTGGATTTCAGGAGAAAATTGGAATCCACTGCTGCGCGCATTTTTGGCACTCCCGGGAAAGGCAGCCCGTCCCTGCGGGCGTGAGGGCCCTTCTGCGACGCCCACGACCGAAGGAATGCGACGGTCTGCAAAATGCTGTCATGTTCTGGGTTGAGTAATCCTGAAAGGTTATCTTCCTGAGAGGTATACTGTCGATAGGGAAAATTTTTGGAAGTCTTTCCGTTCTCCATTATAGCCTATGGGATTCATTGGAATGGGTTAGGGTTAGGGTTAGAGTTCAGGACACACTTATGTTCGGGTGAAAATTGGGGTTTGGTTTAGGGTTGGGTAAGATGTATTTTTGATATCACACTGAATGGTATACTTTTGATGGGGAATATTTTTGGAAGTTTTTCCATTCTCCATTAAAACCTATGGGAATCATTACAGTGAAAGGCAGCCCACGGCTAGGGGGATGGAGTGTCTCCTGTGCTCCGAAGGACCGAAGCAATAAAACGGTCTCCAATAATCCGGCGTTTTAAGGGTTAAGTAACCCTGAAGGGTAACTTAACCCTTAAAACGTTGGATTTCAGGAGAAAATTGGAATCCACTGCTGGGCGCATTTTTGGCACTCCCGGGAAAGGCAGCCCGTCCCTGCGGGCGTGAGGGCCCTTCTGCGACGCCCACGACCGAAGGAATGCGACGGTCTGCAAAATGCTGTCATGTTCTGGGTTGAGTAATCCTGAAAGGTTATCTTCCTGAGAGGTATACTGTCGATAGGGAAAATTTTTGGAAGTCTTTCCGTTCTCCATTATAGCCTATGGGATTCATTGGAATGGGTTAGGGTTAGGGTTAGAGTTCAGGACACACTTATGTTCGGGTGAAAATTGGGGTTTGGTTTAGGGTTGGGTAAGATGTATTTTTGATATCACACTGAATGGTATACTCTTGATGGGGAAAATTTTTGGAAGTTTTTCCATTCTCCATTAAAACCTATGGGAATCATTACAGTGAAAGGCAGCCCACGGCTAGGGGGATGGAGTGTCTCCTGTGCTCCGAAGGACCGAAGCAATAAAACGGTCTCCAATAATCCGGCGTTTTAAGGGTTAAGTAACCCTGAAGGGTAACTTAACCCTTAAAACGTTGGATTTCAGGAGAAAATTGGAATCCACTGCTGGGCGGATTTTTGGCACTCCCGGGAAAGGCAGCCCGTCCCTGCGGGCGTGAGGGCCCTTCTGCGACGCCCATGACCGAAGGAATGCGACGGTCTGAAAAATGCTGTCATGTTCTGGGTTGAGTAATCCTGAAAGGTTATCTTCCTGAGAGGTATACTGTCGATAGGGAAAATTTTTGGAAGTCTTTCCGTTCTCCATTATAGCCTATGGGATTCATTGGAATGGGTTAGGGTTAGGGTTAGAGTTCAGGACACACTTATGTTCGGGTGAAAATTGGGGTTTGGTTTAGGGTTGGGTAAGATGTATTTTTGATATCACACTGAATGGTATACTCTTGATGGGGAAAATTTTTGGAAGTTTTTCCATTCTCCATTAAAACCTATGGGAATCATTACAGTGAAAGGCAGCCCACGGCTAGGGGGATGGAGTGTCTCCTGTGCTCCGAAGGACCGAAGCAATAAAACGGTCTCCAATAATCCGGCGTTTTAAGGGTTAAGTAACCCTGAAGGGTAACTTAACCCTTAAAACGTTGGATTTCAGGAGAAAATTGGAATCCACTGCTGCGCGCATTTTTGGCACTCCCGGGAAAGGCAGCCCGTCCCTGCGGGCGTGAGGGCCCTTCTGCGACGCCCACGACCGAAGGAATGCGACGGTCTGCAAAATGCTGTCATGTTCTGGGTTGAGTAATCCTGAAAGGTTATCTTCCTGAGAGGTATACTGTCGATAGGGAAAATTTTTGGAAGTCTTTCCGTTCTCCATTATAGCCTATGGGATTCATTGGAATGGGTTAGGGTTAGGGTTAGAGTTCAGGACACACTTATGTTCGGGTGAAAATTGGGGTTTGGTTTAGGGTTGGGTAAGATGTATTTTTGATATCACACTGAATGGTATACTTTTGATGGGGAATATTTTTGGAAGTTTTTCCATTCTCCATTAAAACCTATGGGAATCATTACAGTGAAAGGCAGCCCACGGCTAGGGGGATGGAGTGTCTCCTGTGCTCCGAAGGACCGAAGCAATAAAACGGTCTCCAATAATCCGGCGTTTTAAGGGTTAAGTAACCCTGAAGGGTAACTTAACCCTTAAAACGTTGGATTTCAGGAGAAAATTGGAATCCACTGCTGCGCGCATTTTTGGCACTCCCGGGAAAGGCAGCCCGTCCCTGCGGGCGTGAGGGCCCTTCTGCGACGCCCACGACCGAAGGAATGCGACGGTCTGCAAAATGCTGTCATGTTCTGGGTTGAGTAATCCTGAAAGGTTATCTTCCTGAGAGGTATACTGTCGATAGGGAAAATTTTTGGAAGTCTTTCCGTTCTCCATTATAGCCTATGGGATTCATTGGAATGGGTTAGGGTTAGGGTTAGAGTTCAGGACACACTTATGTTCGGGTGAAAATTGGGGTTTGGTTTAGGGTTGGGTAAGATGTATTTTTGATATCACACTGAATGGTATACTCTTGATGGGGAATATTTTTGGAAGTTTTTCCATTCTCCATTAAAACCTATGGGAATCATTACAGTGAAAGGCAGCCCACGGCTAGGGGGATGGAGTGTCTCCTGTGCTCCGAAGGACCGAAGCAATAAAACGGTCTCCAATAATCCGGCGTTTTAAGGGTTAAGTAACCCTGAAGGGTAACTTAACCCTTAAAACGTTGGATTTCAGGAGAAAATTGGAATCCACTGCTGGGCGCATTTTTGGCACTCCCGGGAAAGGCAGCCCGTCCCTGCGGGCGTGAGGGCCCTTCTGCGACGCCCACGACCGAAGGAATGCGACGGTCTGCAAAATGCTGTCATGTTCTGGGTGCAGTAATCCTGAAAGGTTATCTTCCTGAGAGGTATACTGTCGATAGGGAAAATTTTTGGAAGTCTTTCCGTTCTCCATTATAGCCTATGGGATTCATTGGAATGGGTTAGGGTTAGAGTTCAGGACACACTTATGTTCGGGTGAAAATTGGGGTTTGGTTTAGGGTTGGGTAAGATGTATTTTTGATATCACACTGAATGGTATACTCTTGATGGGGAAAATTTTTGGAAGTTTTTCCATTCTCCATTAAAACCTATGGGAATCATTACAGTGAAAGGCAGCCCACGGCTAGGGGGATGGAGTGTCTCCTGTGCTCCGAAGGACCGAAGCAATAAAACGGTCTCCAATAATCCGGCGTTTTAAGGGTTAAGTAACCCTGAAGGGTAACTTAACCCTTAAAACGTTGGATTTCAGGAGAAAATTGGAATCCACTGCTGGGCGCATTTTTGGCACTCCCGGGAAAGGCAGCCCGTCCCTGCGGGCGTGAGGGCCCTTCTGCGACACCCACGACCGTAGGACTGCAACGGTCTGCAAGATTCTGTCATGTTCTGGGTTGAGTAATCCTGAAAGGTTATCTTCCTGAGAGGTATACTGTCGATAGGGAAAATTTTTGGAAGTCTTTCCGTTCTCCATTATAGCCTATGGGATTCATTGGAATGGGTTAGGGTTAGAGTTCAGGACACACTTATGTTCGGGTGAAAATTGGGGTTTGGTTTAGGGTTGGGTAAGATGTATTTTTGATATCACACTTAATGGTATACTCTTGATGGGGAATATTTTTGGAAGTTTTTCCATTCTCCATTAAAACCTATGGGAATCATTACAGTGAAAGGCAGCCCACGGCTAGGGGGATGGAGTGTCTCCTGTGCTCCGAAGGACCGAAGCAATAAAACGGTCTCCAATAATCCGGCGTTTTAAGGGTTAAGTAACCCTGAAGGGTAACTTAACCCTTAAAACGTTGGATTTCAGGAGAAAATTGGAATCCACTGCTGCGCGCATTTTTGGCACTCCCGGGAAAGGCAGCCCGTCCCTGCGGGCGTGAGGGCCCTTCTGCGACGCCCACGACCGAAGGAATGCGACGGTCTGCAAAATGCTGTCATGTTCTGGGTTGAGTAATCCTGAAAGGTTATCATCCTGAGAGGTATACTGTCGATAGGGAAAATTTTTGGAAGTCTTTCCGTTCTCCATTATAGCCTATGGGATTCATTGGAATGGGTTAGGGTTAGAGTTCAGGACACACTTATGTTCGGGTGAAAATTGGGGTTTGGTTTAGGGTTGGGTAAGATGTATTTTTGATATCACACTGAATGGTATACTCTTGATGGGGAATATTTTTGGAAGTTTTTCCATTCTCCATTAAAACCTATGGGAATCATTACAGTGAAAGGCAGCCCACGGCTAGGGGGATGGAGTGTCTCCTGTGCTCCGAAGGACCGAAGCAATAAAACGGTCTCCAATAATCCGGCGTTTTAAGGGTTAAGTAACCCTGAAGGGTAACTTAACCCTTAAAACGTTGGATTTCAGGAGAAAATTGGAATCCACTGCTGGGCGCATTTTTGGCACTCCCGGGAAAGGCAGCCCGTCCCTGCGGGCGTGAGGGCCCTTCTGCGACGCCCACGACCGAAGGAATGCGACGGTCTGCAAAATGCTGTCATGTTCTGGGTGCAGTAATCCTGAAAGGTTATCTTCCTGAGAGGTATACTGTCGATAGGGAAAATTTTTGGAAGTCTTTCCGTTCTCCATTATAGCCTATGGGATTCATTGGAATGGGTTAGGGTTAGGGTTAGAGTTCAGGACACACTTATGTTCGGGTGAAAATTGGGGTTTGGTTTAGGGTTGGGTAAGATGTATTTTTGATATCACACTGAATGGTATACTCTTGATGGGGAATATTTTTGGAAGTTTTTCCATTCTCCATTAAAACCTATGGGAATCATTACAGTGAAAGGCAGCCCACGGCTAGGGGGATGGAGTGTCTCCTGTGCTCCGAAGGACCGAAGCAATAAAACGGTCTCCAATAATCCGGCGTTTTAAGGGTTAAGTAACCCTGAAGGGTAACTTAACCCTTAAAACGTTGGATTTCAGGAGAAAATTGGAATCCACTGCTGGGCGCATTTTTGGCACTCCCGGGAAAGGCAGCCCGTCCCTGCGGGCGTGAGGGCCCTTCTGCGACGCCCACGACCGAAGGAATGCGACGGTCTGCAAAATGCTGTCATGTTCTGGGTTGAGTAATCCTGAAAGGTTATCTTCCTGAGAGGTATACTGTCGATAGGGAAAATTTTTGGAAGTCTTTCCGTTCTCCATTATAGCCTATGGGATTCATTGGAATGGGTTAGGGTTAGGGTTAGAGTTCAGGACACACTTATGTTCGGGTGAAAATTGGGGTTTGGTTTAGGGTTGGGTAAGATGTATTTTTGATATCACACTGAATGGTATACTCTTGATGGGGAATATTTTTGGAAGTTTTTCCATTCTCCATTAAAACCTATGGGAATCATTACAGTGAAAGGCAGCCCACGGCTAGGGGGATGGAGTGTCTCCTGTGCTCCGAAGGACCGAAGCAATAAAACGGTCTCCAATAATCCGGCGTTTTAAGGGTTAAGTAACCCTGAAGGGTAACTTAACCCTTAAAACGTTGGATTTCAGGAGAAAATTGGAATCCACTGCTGGGCGCATTTTTGGCACTCCCGGGAAAGGCAGCCCGTCCCTGCGGGCGTGAGGGCCCTTCTGCGACGCCCACGACCGAAGGAATGCGACGGTCTGCAAAATGCTGTCATGTTCTGGGTTGAGTAATCCTGAAAGGTTATCTTCCTGAGAGGTATACTGTCGATAGGGAAAATTTTTGGAAGTCTTTCCGTTCTCCATTATAGCCTATGGGATTCATTGGAATGGGTTAGGGTTAGGGTTAGAGTTCAGGACACACTTATGTTCGGGTGAAAATTGGGGTTTGGTTTAGGGTTGGGTAAGATGTATTTTTGATATCACACTGAATGGTATACTCTTGATGGGGAAAATTTTTGGAAGTTTTTCCATTCTCCATTAAAACCTATGGGAATCATTACAGTGAAAGGCAGCCCACGGCTAGGGGGATGGAGTGTCTCCTGTGCTCCGAAGGACCGAAGCAATAAAACGGTCTCCAATAATCCGGCGTTTTAAGGGTTAAGTAACCCTGAAGGGTAACTTAACCCTTAAAACGTTGGATTTCAGGAGAAAATTGGAATCCACTGCTGGGCGCATTTTTGGCACTCCCGGGAAAGGCAGCCCGTCCCTGCGGGCGTGAGGGCCCTTCTGCGACGCCCACGACCGAAGGAATGCGACGGTCTGCAAAATGCTGTCATGTTCTGGGTTGAGTAATCCTGAAAGGTTATCTTCCTGAGAGGTATACTGTCGATAGGGAAAATTTTTGGAAGTCTTTCCGTTCTCCATTATAGCCTATGGGATTCATTGGAATGGGTTAGGGTTAGAGTTCAGGACACACTTATGTTCGGGTGAAAATTGGGGTTTGATTTAGGGTTGGGTAAGATGTATTTTTGATATCACACTGAATGGTATACTCTTGATGGGGAATATTTTTGGAAGTTTTTCCATTCTCCATTAAAACCTATGGGAATCATTACAGTGAAAGGCAGCCCACGGCTAGGGGGATGGAGTGTCTCCTGTGCTCCGAAGGACCGAAGCAATAAAACGGTCTCCAATAATCCGGCGTTTTAAGGGTTAAGTAACCCTGAAGGGTAACTTAACCCTTAAAACGTTGGATTTCAGGAGAAAATTGGAATCCACTGCTGCGTGCATTTTTGGCACTCCCGGGAAAGGCAGCCCGTCCCTGCGGGCGTGAGGGCCCTTCTGCGACGCCCACGACCGAAGGAATGCGACGGTCTGCAAAATGCTGTCATGTTCTGGGTTGAGTAATCCTGAAAGGTTATCTTCCTGAGAGGTATACTGTCGATAGGGAAAATTTTTGGAAGTCTTTCCGTTCTCCATTATAGCCTATGGGATTCATTGGAATGGGTTAGGGTTAGGGTTAGAGTTCAGGACACACTTATGTTCGGGTGAAAATTGGGGTTTGGTTTAGGGTTGGGTAAGATGTATTTTTGATATCACACTGAATGGTATACTCTTGATGGGGAATATTTTTGGAAGTTTTTCCATTCTCCATTAAAACCTATGGGAATCATTACAGTGAAAGGCAGCCCACGGCTAGGGGGATGGAGTGTCTCCTGTGCTCCGAAGGACCGAAGCAATAAAACGGTCTCCAATAATCCGGCGTTTTAAGGGTTAAGTAACCCTGAAGGGTAACTTAACCCTTAAAACGTTGGATTTCAGGAGAAAATTGGAATCCACTGCTGGGCGCATTTTTGGCACTCCCGGGAAAGGCAGCCCGTCCCTGCGGGCGTGAGGGCCCTTCTGCGACGCCCACGACCGAAGGAATGCGACGGTCTGCAAAATGCTGTCATGTTCTGGGTTGAGTAATCCTGAAAGGTTATCTTCCTGAGAGGTATACTGTCGATAGGGAAAATTTTTGGAAGTCTTTCCGTTCTCCATTATAGCCTATGGGATTCATTGGAATGGGTTAGGGTTAGAGTTCAGGACACACTTATGTTCGGGTGAAAATTGGGGTTTGGTTTAGGGTTGGGTAAGATGTATTTTTGATATCACACTGAATGGTATACTCTTGATGGGGAATATTTTTGGAAGTTTTTCCATTCTCCATTAAAACCTATGGGAATCATTACAGTGAAAGGCAGCCCACGGCTAGGGGGATGGAGTGTCTCCTGTGCTCCGAAGGACCGAAGCAATAAAACGGTCTCCAATAATCCGGCGTTTTAAGGGTTAAGTAACCCTGAAGGGTAACTTAACCCTTAAAACGTTGGATTTCAGGAGAAAATTGGAATCCACTGCTGGGCGGATTTTTGGCACTCCCGGGAAAGGCAGCCCGTCCCTGCGGGCGTGAGGGCCCTTCTGCGACGCCCACGACCGAAGGAATGCGACGGTCTGCAAAATGCTGTCATGTTCTGGGTTGAGTAATCCTGAAAGGTTATCTTCCTGAGAGGTATACTGTCGATAGGGAAAATTTTTGGAAGTCTTTCCGTTCTCCATTATAGCCTATGGGATTCATTGGAATGGGTTAGGGTTAGAGTTCAGGACACACTTATGTTCGGGTGAAAATTGGGGTTTGGTTTAGGGTTGGGTAAGATGTATTTTTGATATCACACTGAATGGTATACTCTTGATGGGGAATATTTTTGGAAGTTTTTCCATTCTCCATTAAAACCTATGGGAATCATTACAGTGAAAGGCAGCCCACGGCTAGGGGGATGGAGTGTCTCCTGTGCTCCGAAGGACCGAAGCAATAAAACGGTCTCCAATAATCCGGCGTTTTAAGGGTTAAGTAACCCTGAAGGGTAACTTAACCCTTAAAACGTTGGATTTCAGGAGAAAATTGGAATCCACTGCTGGGCGCATTTTTGGCACTCCCGGGAAAGGCAGCCCGTCCCTGCGGGCGTGAGGGCCCTTCTGCGACGCCCACGACCGAAGGAATGCGACGGTCTGCAAAATGCTGTCATGTTCTGGGTTGAGTAATCCTGAAAGGTTATCTTCCTGAGAGGTATACTGTCGATAGGGAAAATTTTTGGAAGTCTTTCCGTTCTCCATTATAGCCTATGGGATTCATTGGAATGGGTTAGGGTTAGAGTTCAGGACACACTTATGTTCGGGTGAAAATTGGGGTTTGGTTTAGGGTTGGGTAAGATGTATTTTTGATATCACACTGAATGGTATACTCTTGATGGGGAAAATTTTTGGAAGTTTTTCCATTCTCCATTAAAACCTATGGGAATCATTACAGTGAAAGGCAGCCCACGGCTAGGGGGATGGAGTGTCTCCTGTGCTCCGAAGGACCGAAGCAATAAAACGGTCTCCAATAATCCGGCGTTTTAAGGGTTAAGTAACCCTGAAGGGTAACTTAACCCTTAAAACGTTGGATTTCAGGAGAAAATTGGAATCCACTGCTGGGCGGATTTTTGGCACTCCCGGGAAAGGCAGCCCGTCCCTGCGGGCGTGAGGGCCCTTCTGCGACGCCCATGACCGAAGGAATGCGACGGTCTGAAAAATGCTGTCATGTTCTGGGTTGAGTAATCCTGAAAGGTTATCTTCCTGAGAGGTATACTGTCGATAGGGAAAATTTTTGGAAGTCTTTCCGTTCTCCATTATAGCCTATGGGATTCATTGGAATGGGTTAGGGTTAGGGTTAGAGTTCAGGACACACTTATGTTCGGGTGAAAATTGGGGTTTGGTTTAGGGTTGGGTAAGATGTATTTTTGATATCACACTGAATGGTATACTCTTGATGGGGAAAATTTTTGGAAGTTTTTCCATTCTCCATTAAAACCTATGGGAATCATTACAGTGAAAGGCAGCCCACGGCTAGGGGGATGGAGTGTCTCCTGTGCTCCGAAGGACCGAAGCAATAAAACGGTCTCCAATAATCCGGCGTTTTAAGGGTTAAGTAACCCTGAAGGGTAACTTAACCCTTAAAACGTTGGATTTCAGGAGAAAATTGGAATCCACTGCTGCGCGCATTTTTGGCACTCCCGGGAAAGGCAGCCCGTCCCTGCGGGCGTGAGGGCCCTTCTGCGACGCCCACGACCGAAGGAATGCGACGGTCTGCAAAATGCTGTCATGTTCTGGGTTGAGTAATCCTGAAAGGTTATCTTCCTGAGAGGTATACTGTCGATAGGGAAAATTTTTGGAAGTCTTTCCGTTCTCCATTATAGCCTATGGGATTCATTGGAATGGGTTAGGGTTAGGGTTAGAGTTCAGGACACACTTATGTTCGGGTGAAAATTGGGGTTTGGTTTAGGGTTGGGTAAGATGTATTTTTGATATCACACTGAATGGTATACTTTTGATGGGGAATATTTTTGGAAGTTTTTCCATTCTCCATTAAAACCTATGGGAATCATTACAGTGAAAGGCAGCCCACGGCTAGGGGGATGGAGTGTCTCCTGTGCTCCGAAGGACCGAAGCAATAAAACGGTCTCCAATAATCCGGCGTTTTAAGGGTTAAGTAACCCTGAAGGGTAACTTAACCCTTAAAACGTTGGATTTCAGGAGAAAATTGGAATCCACTGCTGGGCGCATTTTTGGCACTCCCGGGAAAGGCAGCCCGTCCCTGCGGGCGTGAGGGCCCTTCTGCGACGCCCACGACCGAAGGAATGCGACGGTCTGCAAAATGCTGTCATGTTCTGGGTTGAGTAATCCTGAAAGGTTATCTTCCTGAGAGGTATACTGTCGATAGGGAAAATTTTTGGAAGTCTTTCCGTTCTCCATTATAGCCTATGGGATTCATTGGAATGGGTTAGGGTTAGGGTTAGAGTTCAGGACACACTTATGTTCGGGTGAAAATTGGGGTTTGGTTTAGGGTTGGGTAAGATGTATTTTTGATATCACACTGAATGGTATACTCTTGATGGGGAAAATTTTTGGAAGTTTTTCCATTCTCCATTAAAACCTATGGGAATCATTACAGTGAAAGGCAGCCCACGGCTAGGGGGATGGAGTGTCTCCTGTGCTCCGAAGGACCGAAGCAATAAAACGGTCTCCAATAATCCGGCGTTTTAAGGGTTAAGTAACCCTGAAGGGTAACTTAACCCTTAAAACGTTGGATTTCAGGAGAAAATTGGAATCCACTGCTGGGCGGATTTTTGGCACTCCCGGGAAAGGCAGCCCGTCCCTGCGGGCGTGAGGGCCCTTCTGCGACGCCCATGACCGAAGGAATGCGACGGTCTGAAAAATGCTGTCATGTTCTGGGTTGAGTAATCCTGAAAGGTTATCTTCCTGAGAGGTATACTGTCGATAGGGAAAATTTTTGGAAGTCTTTCCGTTCTCCATTATAGCCTATGGGATTCATTGGAATGGGTTAGGGTTAGGGTTAGAGTTCAGGACACACTTATGTTCGGGTGAAAATTGGGGTTTGGTTTAGGGTTGGGTAAGATGTATTTTTGATATCACACTGAATGGTATACTCTTGATGGGGAAAATTTTTGGAAGTTTTTCCATTCTCCATTAAAACCTATGGGAATCATTACAGTGAAAGGCAGCCCACGGCTAGGGGGATGGAGTGTCTCCTGTGCTCCGAAGGACCGAAGCAATAAAACGGTCTCCAATAATCCGGCGTTTTAAGGGTTAAGTAACCCTGAAGGGTAACTTAACCCTTAAAACGTTGGATTTCAGGAGAAAATTGGAATCCACTGCTGCGCGCATTTTTGGCACTCCCGGGAAAGGCAGCCCGTCCCTGCGGGCGTGAGGGCCCTTCTGCGACGCCCACGACCGAAGGAATGCGACGGTCTGCAAAATGCTGTCATGTTCTGGGTTGAGTAATCCTGAAAGGTTATCTTCCTGAGAGGTATACTGTCGATAGGGAAAATTTTTGGAAGTCTTTCCGTTCTCCATTATAGCCTATGGGATTCATTGGAATGGGTTAGGGTTAGAGTTCAGGACACACTTATGTTCGGGTGAAAATTGGGGTTTGGTTTAGGGTTGGGTAAGATGTATTTTTGATATCACACTGAATGGTATACTCTTGATGGGGAAAATTTTTGGAAGTTTTTCCATTCTCCATTAAAACCTATGGGAATCATTACAGTGAAAGGCAGCCCACGGCTAGGGGGATGGAGTGTCTCCTGTGCTCCGAAGGACCGAAGCAATAAAACGGTCTCCAATAATCCGGCGTTTTAAGGGTTAAGTAACCCTGAAGGGTAACTTAACCCTTAAAACGTTGGATTTCAGGAGAAAATTGGAATCCACTGCTGCGCGCATTTTTGGCACTCCCGGGAAAGGCAGCCCGTCCCTGCGGGCGTGAGGGCCCTTCTGCGACGCCCACGACCGAAGGAATGCGACGGTCTGCAAAATGCTGTCATGTTCTGGGTTGAGTAATCCTGAAAGGTTATCTTCCTGAGAGGTATACTGTCGATAGGGAAAAATTTTGGAAGTCTTTCCGTTCTCCATTATAGCCTATGGGATTCATTGGAATGGGTTAGGGTTAGGGTTAGAGTTCAGGACACACTTATGTTCGGGTGAAAATTGGGGTTTGGTTTAGGGTTGGGTAAGATGTATTTTTGATATCACACTGAATGGTATACTTTTGATGGGGAATATTTTTGGAAGTTTTTCCATTCTCCATTAAAACCTATGGGAATCATTACAGTGAAAGGCAGCCCACGGCTAGGGGGATGGAGTGTCTCCTGTGCTCCGAAGGACCGAAGCAATAAAACGGTCTCCAATAATCCGGCGTTTTAAGGGTTAAGTAACCCTGAAGGGTAACTTAACCCTTAAAACGTTGGATTTCAGGAGAAAATTGGAATCCACTGCTGCGCGCATTTTTGGCACTCCCGGGAAAGGCAGCCCGTCCCTGCGGGCGTGAGGGCCCTTCTGCGACGCCCACGACCGAAGGAATGCGACGGTCTGCAAAATGCTGTCATGTTCTGGGTTGAGTAATCCTGAAAGGTTATCTTCCTGAGAGGTATACTGTCGATAGGGAAAATTTTTGGAAGTCTTTCCGTTCTCCATTATAGCCTATGGGATTCATTGGAATGGGTTAGGGTTAGGGTTAGAGTTCAGGACACACTTATGTTCGGGTGAAAATTGGGGTTTGGTTTAGGGTTGGGTAAGATGTATTTTTGATATCACACTGAATGGTATACTCTTGATGGGGAATATTTTTGGAAGTTTTTCCATTCTCCATTAAAACCTATGGGAATCATTACAGTGAAAGGCAGCCCACGGCTAGGGGGATGGAGTGTCTCCTGTGCTCCGAAGGACCGAAGCAATAAAACGGTCTCCAATAATCCGGCGTTTTAAGGGTTAAGTAACCCTGAAGGGTAACTTAACCCTTAAAACGTTGGATTTCAGGAGAAAATTGGAATCCACTGCTGGGCGCATTTTTGGCACTCCCGGGAAAGGCAGCCCGTCCCTGCGGGCGTGAGGGCCCTTCTGCGACGCCCACGACCGAAGGAATGCGACGGTCTGCAAAATGCTGTCATGTTCTGGGTTGAGTAATCCTGAAAGGTTATCTTCCTGAGAGGTATACTGTCGATAGGGAAAATTTTTGGAAGTCTTTCCGTTCTCCATTATAGCCTATGGGATTCATTGGAATGGGTTAGGGTTAGGGTTAGAGTTCAGGACACACTTATGTTCGGGTGAAAATTGGGGTTTGGTTTAGGGTTGGGTAAGATGTATTTTTGATATCACACTGAATGGTATACTCTTGATGGGGAAAATTTTTGGAAGTTTTTCCATTCTCCATTAAAACCTATGGGAATCATTACAGTGAAAGGCAGCCCACGGCTAGGGGGATGGAGTGTCTCCTGTGCTCCGAAGGACCGAAGCAATAAAACGGTCTCCAATAATCCGGCGTTTTAAGGGTTAAGTAACCCTGAAGGGTAACTTAACCCTTAAAACGTTGGATTTCAGGAGAAAATTGGAATCCACTGCTGGGCGGATTTTTGGCACTCCCGGGAAAGGCAGCCCGTCCCTGCGGGCGTGAGGGCCCTTCTGCGACGCCCATGACCGAAGGAATGCGACGGTCTGAAAAATGCTGTCATGTTCTGGGTTGAGTAATCCTGAAAGGTTATCTTCCTGAGAGGTATACTGTCGATAGGGAAAATTTTTGGAAGTCTTTCCGTTCTCCATTATAGCCTATGGGATTCATTGGAATGGGTTAGGGTTAGGGTTAGAGTTCAGGACACACTTATGTTCGGGTGAAAATTGGGGTTTGGTTTAGGGTTGGGTAAGATGTATTTTGATATCACACTGAATGGTATACTCTTGATGGGGAAAATTTTTGGAAGTTTTTCCATTCTCCATTAAAACCTATGGGAATCATACAGTGAAAGGCAGCCCACGGCTAGGGGGATGGAGTGTCTCCTGTGCTCCGAAGGACCGAAGCAATAAAACGGTCTCCAATAATCCGGCGTTTTAAGGTTAAGTAACCCTGAAGGGTAACTTAACCCTTAAAACGTTGGATTTCAGGAGAAAATTGGAATCCACTGCTGCGCGCATTTTTGGCACTCCCGGGAAAGGCAGCCCGTCCCTGCGGGCGTGAGGGCCCTTCTGCGACGCCCACGACCGAAGGAATGCGACGGTCTGCAAAATGCTGTCATGTTCTGGGTTGAGTAATCCTGAAAGGTTATCTTCCTGAGAGGTATACTGTCGATAGGGAAAATTTTTGGAAGTCTTTCCGTTCTCCATTATAGCCTATGGGATTCATTGGAATGGGTTAGGGTTAGGGTTAGAGTTCAGGACACACTTATGTTCGGGTGAAAATTGGGGTTTGGTTTAGGGTTGGGTAAGATGTATTTTTGATATCACACTGAATGGTATACTTTTGATGGGGAATATTTTTGGAAGTTTTTCCATTCTCCATTAAAACCTATGGGAATCATTACAGTGAAAGGCAGCCCACGGCTAGGGGGATGGAGTGTCTCCTGTGCTCCGAAGGACCGAAGCAATAAAACGGTCTCCAATAATCCGGCGTTTTAAGGGTTAAGTAACCCTGAAGGGTAACTTAACCCTTAAAACGTTGGATTTCAGGAGAAAATTGGAATCCACTGCTGCGCGCATTTTTGGCACTCCCGGGAAAGGCAGCCCGTCCCTGCGGGCGTGAGGGCCCTTCTGCGACGCCCACGACCGAAGGAATGCGACGGTCTGCAAATGCTGTCATGTTCTGGGTTGAGTAAATCCTGAAAGGTTATCTTCCTGAGAGGTATACTGTCGATAGGGAAAATTTTGGAAGTCTTTCCGTTCTCCATTATAGCCTATGGGATTCATTGGAATGGGTTAGGGTTAGGGTTAGAGTTCAGGACACACTTATGTTCGGGTGAAAATTGGGGTTTGGTTTAGGGTTGGGTAAGATGTATTTTTGATATCACACTGAATGGTATACTCTTGATGGGGAATATTTTTGGAAGTTTTTTCCATTCTCCATTAAAACCTATGGGAATCATTACAGTGAAAGGCAGCCCACGGCTAGGGGATGGAGTGTCTCCTGTGCTCCGAAGGACCGAAGCAATAAAACGGTCTCCAATAATCCGGCGTTTTAAGGGTTAAGTAACCCTGAAGTGTAACTTAACCCTTAAAACGTTGGATTTCAGGAGAAAATTGGAATCCACTGCTGGCGCATTTTGGCACTCCCGGGAAAGGCAGCCCGTCCCTGCGGGCGTGAGGGCCCTTCTGCGACGCCCACGACCGAAGGAATGCGACGGTCTGCAAAATGCTGTCATGTTCTGGGTTGAGTAATCCTGAAAGGTTATCTTCCTGAGAGGTATACTGTCGATAGGGAAAATTTTTGGAAGTCTTTCCGTTCTCCATTATAGCCTATGGGATTCATTGGAATGGGTTAGGGTTAGGGTTAGAGTTCAGGACACACTTATGTTCGGGTGAAAATTGGGGTTTGGTTTAGGGTTGGGTAAGATGTATTTTTGATATCACACTGAATGGTATACTCTTGATGGGGAAAATTTTTGGAAGTTTTTCCATTCTCCATTAAAACCTATGGGAATCATTACAGTGAAAGGCAGCCCACGGCTAGGGGGATGGAGTGTCTCCTGTGCTCCGAAGGACCGAAGCAATAAAACGGTCTCCAATAATCCGGCGTTTTAAGGGTTAAGTAACCCTGAAGGGTAACTTAACCCTTAAAACGTTGGATTTCAGGAGAAAATTGGAATCCACTGCTGGGCGGATTTTTGGCACTCCCGGGAAAGGCAGCCCGTCCCTGCGGGCGTGAGGGCCCTTCTGCGACGCCCATGACCGAAGGAATGCGACGGTCTGAAAAATGCTGTCATGTTCTGGGTTGAGTAATCCTGAAAGGTTATCTTCCTGAGAGGTATACTGTCGATAGGGAAAATTTTTGGAAGTCTTTCCGTT